>NW_005368921.1:823252-826465 GCF_000412655.1 Myotis brandtii
CCCAGCGCCTCTCCCTCCTCCATCCCGGGGTCCCCGGGCCGCCACCCTCGGGGCCAGCCCCTGCCCGCCAGCTGCTTCCTTTGCAGGCAACGCCGTCGCCTCCTACAGAGCGTTGCGCTCCCTGAGACCCCGAGTCTTCGCTGGGTGGGTGGCCCTCCCAGCCGGGGTCCCCCGTCCCCCCGATGTTGCCCTTTGAGCGGCAGAGAAGGGAGGTGAGGAGCGGGGAGGGGACGCGCGGCCGGCGGGGGGGCGGCCCCGCCGGGCGGACTCCTTCTGTAAGCGCGAGGCCGGCTGCAGTTTTGGGAGTCACGGTGGCCGAGTGGTTAAGGCGTTGGACTCGAAATCCAATGGGGTTTCCCCGCACAGGTTCGAATCCTGTTCGTGACGGCCGCTTTTTTCCCCCCCCTTCCCTTCAGGACCTGTAAAGGGAACCCCTTGTTTTCGCACGTCTTTCGTGCACTTACCTTTCTGCCTCGGAAAGTGAAGCCGGAAGGTCTCACCCTTGGATTTGGGGGAAATGGGGGCGATCTCGGAAGCTTATTATCCACAACCATATCGGCTGCTAGAATACAAGGCACTCTCAGAATTCTGTAACTTCAGGTTTGCTAGCCGAACTTTGACATTGTTTCATGCTTTCGGCAGGGAACAGCAAAGGATTTGAAGAAGGGTTACGTTTTGTTTGGGAATGTGAATACCTGTTGTGCTGTAATAGTCAAAACTGGAGTTTCCAGGAGGAGAGGGCGCCTCTGGATTTGATGACCGGAAGTCATGTCTGGTAGGTCTGATGACAAATGAAGACCCAGGGGCAGGGCATGCTCTCATTTGGATTTCCTTGAAGAGGTGCGCCTCAGATACCACGGGGCTTGGGGGAGTGGCCTATTGAAGCAAAGAACGCAGATCTAGCTGGAGCTAGTGTGGGATAACTATCACTTTTTATTGAGTGCTCGCTAGGTGCCAGGTACTGTGCTAAATGCGCCATGTATTAGCCAAGATAGGGAATCAGTCCCTTCTCTCACCTGTTCTCACCTCACTAAGTTCTTCCTGTCCCCCCCGTTTCTGATTGTGGGGAATATCTAAGATACTTGTGGAGGATGTTCTTTTTGTATTTCATTTCTTGCACAGCACCATCTTCTCCAGGGGTTCATACCATTGCTCATGCTGTATTTCCCACGCTCGCCCTCACCACTGTCTCCTTCCCACCCCCACCATAATCACTTTCTATGCTATACACAGGTTTGCTCCTCCTCTTTGAGGCTCTTGATGACTCCAGCTGGAACCTATCAGTCTACCACCACCATTCATTAGATGGCATGCAAGGAATCTCCTTTAATACACGTGTGCAAAAATTAATTTCTACAAATTATATTTATTCTACCTGCCAACTATGTCTCAAATCTGTCTGCTTTTCTCAGGATCGAGTGCAAGCCGGACCCACCACTAGCTGGAGCCTTTATTTGGAAAGTCGGAGTTCTTGTGAGAACTACATGAGTTATATGTAAAGCTGTACCACAGCCTGCACAATGTAGCCAGAGACCTTAAAACTTTCCACAGCTGCCCTAGCTGGCTTGGCTCAGTGGATAGAGTATTGGCCTGCAGACTGAAGAGTTGTGGGTTCAACTCCGGTCAAGGGCACATGCCCGGGTGTGCAGGAGGCAACTGATCAATGGTTCTCTCTCATCATTGATGTTTCTATCTCTCTAGCCCTCTCTCTTCCTCTCTGAAATCAATAAAAATATATTTTAAAAAAACTCTCCAGAGCTGCTTTTGGTCTCTTTTCTCTCACCACTCTTCCATATTTCCTACTTCCATCCACTGGCATTATTTTAGTTCTCGGAGTAGTATTTGTCCGTGTTCATGCTGTTCTCTGCCTGAAATCATCTTTCTTATCCTCACCTTCTACTCACTCCCCACTTAAATGTCAGTTCTCTAATCACCTGTCGCCCACCATGTCCTATGGCCTGTGCCCTAATCTTATTATGTGAATTGTTTCCTCTGTAGAATATAAACTCTTGGCACCTATAAGCTCTTCAATAAAAATAAAAATAAATTTATTGAGTAAATGGATGCTTTTTACAGTGGTTATGTGTACATGTTTTAGTCTTCACTCAGACTGTACTATAAGCTTCTTGGGATTTAGGATTGTATTTTATTTGTATCTATTCTACTAAGTCTTACATGTAGATGTGATCAAATATATGCTGTAATACTACCTAACAGATTCAGTACTTGGCTTCCACTGAATCCCATTTTGCGCATGCGCTCAGATTTAAATATCTGGAGAGCCAAGACCAATATCGACCAGCAGAGGGCAGCCGACAACTATGTTGTGAAAGGAAGAAAGCTCATGGTTTTATAAAATGGAGGATCTGGACAGAATGAGAAACTGGCAGAGGTTCTTTGGTACTTAGGAAATCCACTCTCAAATGCGACCCTTGTAACTTTTGGGGGTGAGAGGCCAACGCTTCAAATTCTCATGAACAGTGGATAAGTTCAAATTGTTACCATCCCCACAGCCACCCGTCCCCAATTCTTTCATCCTTCTCCTTTCATCCCAACAAATCCTGTCTCTTTCTTTGCGTTGCATAATCAGGCCTCCCTCCCCCTCACCATTTCTACATTCTACTCACTGCCATTCTTTTCTTCTGGTTCGGTGTTTGGCCCTGCTTGTCTGCCCGTAAGTTACCTTCTCACCTAGACTTGCAATCCCACTCATTTCAATCTCCTAAGGAACCTTCTGTAAGTACCCTTCCATAGTATGTTCAAATTCTCCTCCTCTGCTGGATCAATCCTCCTTCTTTTTTTAATTTTTTAGTTATTTTATTTTTTATAATGGATCAATCCTTCTTTAATTCAGAACAAAACTACACCAGACACTTACGAACCACCACATTTTTTACTTCCTTTCATTTTTTGAATAAAATACATACCTTCTGCCTGCAGCTTCCTATTATCTTAACAACTCTGTGGTAGAAATCTTTGCTATGTTTGAAACCATTGATTTCTTAATGGGCTGCAGAGACACTGTACCCGGTTTTTCTCTTAGAACAGCGATTTTCAACCTTTTTCATCTCGTGGCACACATCAACTAATGACTAAAATTCTATGGCACACTAAAAAATAAGTTTTTGGCCGATCTGACCAAATAAGAAGGTATAATTTTGGTTCATTCACACCAAATGGTTATTGTTGTGTTGGCTGTTGTCTTTTTTTTTT
>NW_005368921.1:826475-827598 GCF_000412655.1 Myotis brandtii
TTTTTTTTTTTTTTTTTGACAGTCGGCAAAAGAGGTCAGTGCCCCTGACTAAATAGTCAGGTATTGCATATTTTAAAAATTCTTGAGAGCTATAGCCAGTTTGGCTCCGTGGATAGAGCGTTGGCCTGCGGACTGAAGGGTCCTGGTTTCGATTCTGGTGAGGGGCAACATGCCCAGTTGCGGGCTCCATCCCCAGTAGGGGACGTGCAGGAGGCAGCTGATCAATGATTCTCTCTCATCACTGATGTTTCTGTCTCTCTCTCTGTCTCCATTCTTCTCTGAAATCAATAAAAATATATTTTAAAAAAATTATTGAGGCATACTGGTGGAAAATCACTGTTAAAACACTGTTTCATCAATAAGTAAAGTAAGGTTTGCCCTAGCTGGTTTGGCTCAGCGGATAGAGCGCCAGCCTGTGGACTGAAGGGTCCCAGGTTCTATTCTGGTCAAGGGCACATGCCCGGGGTTGCCAGCTCAATCCCTGGTGGGGGGCATAAAGGGGGAAGCCAATCAATGATTCTCTTTCATTATTGATGTTTCTATCTCTCTCTCTCCCCTCTCCCTTCCTCTCTAAAATCAAAAAAATATATATTAAAAAAACAAACAAGTAAACTAAGGTTTTACTTTACAAATTATATATTAATTTATTTTTAAGTGAAAGAGAGTTTATTGGTGAAGCTGTGAGACAGAGTGGCTACTCCACACAGCCACATCACCTGAGGATATGTTTTTATAGATTCTAGAGGGAAGGAAGGGAAGAGAGAGAAAAAGAGAGAGATACATTAATGTGAGAGGGAAGCATTTATCAACTGGTTGTTTCCCACTCGGAATCAAAACTGCAACCTAGATATGTGCCCTGACCTGGAATAGAACCTCCAACCTTTTCGTGTACAGATGACACTCAACCAACTGAGGCATCCAGCAGGGCAAACTATACATACATATATATGTATATTTTTAAATATGTTTTTATTGATTTTAGAGAGAGAGGAAGGGAGAGGGAAAGATAGACACATCAATGAGATAGAAATATCAATCAGCTGCCTCTTACACATCCCCACTGACCAGTAAATGAACCTCTTGATGCATAGGTCAATGCTCAACCACTGAGCTACACTGGCCA
>NW_005368921.1:827614-829579 GCF_000412655.1 Myotis brandtii
TCAGAGAGGAAGGGAGAGGGAGAGAGAGATAGAAACATCAATGATGAGAGAGTGTTATTGATTGGCTGCCTCCTGCACGCCCCACACTGGGGATCGAGCCTGCAACTCCAGGATGTGCCATGACCAAGAATTGAATTGTGACTTCCTGGTTCATAGGTTGATGCTCAACTGCTGAGCCACAGCCACACCAGCCAGACCAGGCTATGCTTTTTTTTTTTTTTAATTGATTTTTTACAGAGAGGGAGAGGGATAGAGAGTCAGAAACATTGATGAGAGAGAAACATCGATCAGCTGTCTCCTGCACGCCTCCCACTGGGGACGTGCCCGCAACCAAGTTACATGTCCTTGACTGGAATCAATCCTGGGACCCTTCAGTCCGCAGGCCGACACTCCAAACACGGAGCAAAACTGGTCAGGGCTGGGCTATGCTTTTTTAAACTAGAAAACTTAACTGAAAAAAGAGAAAATAACTGTTTCTCCATCTCATTTGTTTTCTTTGTTCTTCTGTGGAATTCTACCAAAGCTTCATTCTTTTCCCTTCTCCCAAGACAAAAATCTCAAGCCACCATCCAGGCATGGTCCTTTATATCTGGCTGGCTGTGTCTGCATAGCTGACCTAGTGTCACCTGAAACACAAAACAAAACTTCTCTTCCTTTCCCAGAATCACATTCTAAACTTTTTCAATTTATGTTGATACTATTCTCAATTCCATCTAGTTTCCAACCTTAAGGATTACCTGACATTTTCTTCTCTCCAGCCCATCATTCATCAGTGATTGCTTCCTTCATTACATCATTTAATTCATGCTTCTGTTACAATGGCCTTCCAGGTGCCCCAGTTTCACCACACAAATCTCTAAAACACATGACTTTCATTATATTACTCCCTTGTCTAGGAACATCAGTGTCTCTCTGATCAAACACATGTTCCTATTATCAATAACTCCCTGCCTAATCACCCATTTTTTTATCCTTAATTCTTCCCAATAAGATACCCCCAATCTAGTCAGGCTGAGCATTTCCATTTACAGCCTAATTCCTTCTCTCATAAAGCTCCTGTCTCTTCACTTTATTTATTTTTTTAATCCTCACCCGAGGACATTTTTTCATTGATTTTTATTTTTTAATATAATATAATCCTATCTAATAAAAGAGAAACATGCAAATTGACCATAACCCCAACACCCTTCCCATTGGCTAATCAGCAGGATATGCAAATTAACTGCCAACCAAGATGGCTGCCGGCTGCCAAGCAGCTGAAGCAAACAGGAGGCTTGCTTGCTCCAGTGACGGAGGAAGCCAAGGTTCCCGGCCTGCGGCAGCCCAGCTCTGAGTTCTGGATGCAACAAAGTTGCAATTATAGAACCTAAACAAGCTCCAGATAGCTGCTTTCAGCTGGCAACGCAGTGGGCTCAGAGCTTAGAGCGGCAGTGATGGCAACTCCAGTGACGGAAGCAAAGGTTCCCGGCCTGCGGCAGCCCAGCTCTGAGTTCTGGATGCAACAAAGTTGCAATTATAGAACCTAAACAAGAAGCTGAGGAGGCTTGCTTGCTCCAGTGACGGAGGAAGCCAAGGTTCCCGGCCTGCGGCAGCCCAGCTCTGAGTTCCTGAGTTCACAAAGTTGCAATTATAGAACCTAAACAAGCTCCAGATAGCTGCTTTCAGCTGGCAACGCAGTGGGCTCAGAGCTTAGAGCGGCAGTGATGGCAACAGTGTTTCAATTATAGAACCTAAACAAAGCCCAGATATCTGCTTTCAGCAGCCGAGGCCTCAAGCTGGAGCTGGCCTCAGAGCTAAAGCCGGCTCTCAGCTCCAGTGACAGCCATAAAAGGTAAATAAATCCCAGAATAAAAAAAAAGAGAGAGGCTGGGAACTTCAGTCACCCGCCAGCCTGAAAACAGCCCTCAGCCCCTCACCCAGACTGGCCAGGCACCCCAGTGGGGACCCCCACCCTGAAGGGGGTGC
>NW_005368921.1:830535-831716 GCF_000412655.1 Myotis brandtii
ACACACACACACACACACACACACACACACAGGACGCCTGCTCCGAGCCTCTGCTGCCAGACTGTGGCCATCAGTAGGACATCCACTGAGGGCTCCCGGACTGTGAGAGGGGCAGGCTGGGCTGAGGGAACCCCCACCCCCCCAGTGCACGAATTTCGTGCACCTGGCCTCTAGTCTATATATATAAAAGGCTAATATGCTAAGTGTCCGTCTGACCGGTTACTATGTTGCATACTGACCACCAGGGGCAGACACTCAGTGCAGGAGCTGCCATGAGACGCACTGGCCATTTACATAGACATGGCATCATGGACCTGGTGCCCACAAAGCAACACTCGGCTTCCCCCAAGTGGGACTCAGGTCCCGCCACCAACCCAGAGCAACGGTCCACCAAATCACAGCCAACACTGCTGAGACCCCCATGGTGCAAAATGCTGCCCACAGCCCAGCCCAGCCCAGCCCGGAAATGGTGGCTGTAGACGCCGGGTAATGATGTCACGTAGTGATGCCCAGCTTCCTCTCTGTAGTGATGTGTTGGGGTCCAACCCCAACAGGTCCAGGGGTTCCCAAAGGTGTGAACAGAGTCGGCGAAGAAGGAATGACACGGAGACAGCATTCAGTTGATCAGCATAGCGAGGTTCTTTTTTTATTCTCTTGTTACATCTGTATTTATACCATTTGATTTTTAAAAAAATATATTTTATTGATTTTTTACAGAGAGGAAGGGAGAGGAATAGAGAGTTAGAAACATCGATGAGAGAGAAACATCAACCTGCTGCCTCCTGCACACTCCCCACTGGGGATGTTCCGCAACCAAGGTACATGCCCTTGACCGGAATTGAACCCGGGACCCTTGAGTCTGCAGGCCGATGCTCCATCCACTGAGCCAAACCGGTTAGGGCAATATACCATTTGATTTTAATCCTATCCATTCTATTCCAAAGGTTAGGGCGTTTGTTATCTCCATTCCAAGGTCACTACTCTATTGTTCTGTTAAGCTACAAGGAAGTAACTGAAGGAGATTATCCTAAGTAAAGATTATGTAGCTTAAGCGTGATTGTTAAAGTGATTAACTACCCGCCTGGCACTTAGTTAAGGGGTTTTACTGATTTGTTCCCTCCCTTAGTCCTGTTAATCCCTAACTCCAGGGAAAAATCCCCACCTGGGGAAACAACCTTTCT
>NW_005368921.1:832687-856674 GCF_000412655.1 Myotis brandtii
AATAATAATCTGCTTCATGTTGATATTTACTGCTGTATTGCTGACAATTAACTGAAAGAGAAGTTGGGGTGCTTCACTGGGCTGGAAAAAGTTTAGCTAAGTCAGAAAGCAAGTCTAATTAAGCAAGTTTATTCTCTATATCTATAAGGCTAAGTTGACTCGTGCATGCACCATACATATAAAGCTCTCGCTGGCACCAATCACATGCATGTGTTTTGATTTGTCATTGTAGATTGTGAAATTAGTTGACACTTCCATTATAGAGAAAGGGCAAATAGCGATATTAAAATATTTCTTCTAATTAATTTTATTTCAATGTGCACAAATCCGTGCATTGGGCCACTAGTGTGTGTATATAGTAGTTGTTGATTGAGAAAGGGAGAGGGATAGAGATAGAAACATCAATGACAAGAGAGAATCATTGATCAGCTGCCCCCTGCACATGCCCTATTGGGGATCGGCCCACAACCTTGGCATGTGCCCTTGACCAGAATTGAACCTGGGACCCTTCAGTCCCCAAGCAGACACTCTATCCACTGAGCCAAACCAGTTAGGGCTTTCCATTGATTTTTAGAGAGAGTGGAAGGAAGGTTGAGAGACAGAGAGAGAGAAACATTGATGTGAGACACATCAACTGGTTGCCTCCAGCACACACTCTAACTGGGCCAGTGATCAAGACTGCAACCAAGGTAAGTGCTCTTGACTGGAATCTAACCGGGACCCTTCAGTCCGAGAGCCTACACTCTATCCACTGAGCCAAACCAGCTATGACCTGTCTCTTCACTTTATAACCAATGACTGGCTAATGCCATCCTATACTGATTTTTTAAAAAAATTTTAATATATTTTTAGTGATTTCAGAGAGGGAGAGGGAGGGAGAGATAGAAACATCAATGATGAGAGAGAATCATTGATTAGCTGCCTCCTGCAGGCCCCCTACTGGGAATTGAGCCCATAGCCTGGGCACGTGCCCTTGACTGGAATTGAATCCGAGACCCTTCAGTTCGCAGACCGACGCTCTGTATCCACTGAGCCAAACCAGCTAGGGATTACAATGTTTTTTATTGATTTGAGAGAGAGAGGAAGGGAGAAATAGAAACATCATTAACATCATTGAGAGAAATATCAACATTGATTGGCATGCCGTCTGCTGGGGATCGAGCCTGCAACCCCAGCATATGCCTTGATCGGGAATTGAACCGTGACCTCCTGGTTCATGGGTCAACACTCAACCACTGAGCCACACTGGCTGGGTATACTGAATTTTTTCAGCTACAAATTCTTAGATTAATAAAAGTTCCTTTTTTTTTTTGGCCAGGGGAAGAATGTGAACGCAGTCCTCCACTACCACAAATTATGCAGCCGAGTTTCCCACATTTGGGGAAATCACAGGGTCAGCACGTCCACAGTACAATGGCTGAGACTCGCCCCGGGAAAACCATCTCCGTGATCACGAAGATGGTATCTCCCCTGCCAGGTAAGTATCAGTTGATTTTATGTGACTAGAAAGCTAATGTGTGGGGATCTGACACACAACAGTTTAATATTATACCCTTCCAAGTTGTGGACTTGTTCCAAATGTTAAGAGGCTTGGATCTCTGCAGTTTGTCCAGTCAAGCAAATCATCAGAGGACTTGAGCTGAAATTACCTCAACTGACACTTGTTTCAGGAATGCTGCCATCATACAAAATATTTCTGGAACTCCTTCACAGAAACATAGTGAGTTTATGAGCCACATTTAAATGATTCACTACTTCAAAATTACTTTTTTGTTGTTGTTAATCCTCACCCGAGGATATTTTTCCATTGATTTTTAGGGAGAGTTAGAAGAGAAAGACAAAGACAAAGAGAAACATCAATGTGAGAGAAATTCATCGATTGGTTACCTCCTGCACAAGCCGGGACCAGGGCCTGGCCCCAGGAGGAGCCTGCAATCCAACCTAGGTGCGTGCCTTGACCGGAATCAAACCCAGAACCCTTGATCTATCCACTGGGCAAACCAGCTAGAGCAGAATTACTTTTTTAAAAAAGCTGACCCATTAGCCAACTTTATCATTTATCTGTTTTCCAGATTTTGTTCTAGATTACTGCTGGAAATGCCCAGAGGCCCCATTCTTAGCCTTCTTGTTCTCTCCTTTAACGTTTGCATTAATTCTTAGAATTTCTTGATCGCCTCTGGGTAGATAACTCCCAACTCCACAACCTTAACCCTGACTTCTTACTCCTAAGCTCCAGACCCACACTTTCATTTCCACACCTCTACGTAGCAGCACTTCGAATTCCGTGTTCCCCAAATGCGCTGGTTACTTCAGCCCTGAAACCTGCTCATCCTTTCCTCCCTATTCAGGTTAATAGCACTGTCTTCTCATTTACACAGACTAGAAACCTGTCTTTATGACTCATCTTTGGTTAAGTGCCCCTGGTTAAGTGCAGTGATTAGGAGCACAGACTCTGAAATGACTTTTTGGGTTCAAACCCCGGTTCTAATTGCTGTGTGAAGTTTGTCCTTTGTTTCAGTTTCCCCACATAAAAAATGGAGATGATAATAGTGCCTTTTATAAAGTTCAGATGACTAGATGTTTAATATTTATTGCCTGACTCACAGTAAATGCCATTCCTCACAGCCAATGTGTGACCCTTTTCAGAACTCAGCTCCAATGATTCCTCTGAGAAGCCTTCCCTCCTGCATCCCATCAGGTGAGTAGTTGACCCCTTTCTTCCTCATTGTCCCATTGAGTCCTTATCTACTAGCAATATATTATCCTGTATTTCCCATTATTTGTTCCAGTGCATCTACCAAGCTGAAACTTCCTTTAAAGCAGGGGTGGGGAACGTCCGGCCTCAGGGCCATATAAAGCCCATGAAATCATTTGGTCTGGCTCTGCCAAAGCATTAGGGGTGAGTTAACTAAATGTTTTATCAAATATAGCAGGCTAATTTTTTAAAAAATATATTTTATTGATTTTTTACAGAGGAAGGGAGAGGGATAGAGGAGTTAGAAACATCTGAGAGAAACATCGATCAGCTGCCTCCTGTATACTCCCTACTGGGGATGTGCCCGCAACCAAGGTACATGCCCTTGACCGGAATAGAACCTGGGACCCTTGAGTCCGAAGGCCGATGCTCTATCCACTGAGCCAAACCAGTTAGGGCTAAATTGATAATTTGTTATGAATGATACTATAAATATCCAAATGCCCTTGGCAGAAAAAAGGTTCCCCACCCCTGCTTTAAAGACTTATTTCTCAATTATTTGTGTATCTCAAATGCCTAGCACCACGCCTGGCACATGAAAAGTATGCTATAAATGTTGGCTGAGTGAATCTAGTCAGTTACTAAGCACTGTCAATTTTTCTCCCTGGATGTCTCTTATCCTCTTTCCTGCTTTTTCAAGCTCTAAACCTCTCACATAAATTACTGCAAAGCTTATTAGTATCATCAAAAATTTTTGCTGTCTTCCCATTGCCACTAAAATCATGAGTTGGAAGTCACTCTTCTCAAAAACTTACTATAAGATTAAAGTCCAAATACCCTGCTGCCATGTATTCAAGGCCTTCCAAGGATTAGCCCTAAATTATTTCTAGCCTTATTTCCTTCAAAAAATTCTATGCTCCAGATTACGCTAGTCTTTTCTTTCTTCAACATATCCTTCATCTCCACTTGTGTTTTTTTGTTAAATATGTTTTTATTGATTTCAGAGAAGAGAGAGGAGAAACGTCGATGATGAGAACTATTGATCGGCTTCCTCCTGCACGCCCCACACTGGGGATCAAGACCGCAACCTAGGCATGTGCCCTGCCTGGGAATTGAACCATGACCTCCTGGTTCATAGGTGGACACTCAACCACTGGGCCATGTTGGCCGGGCTCCACTTGTTATTATCCATGCTGTGATTTCAGCCTAAAACAGAGTTTGCAAGCTGGTAGACCCTAAATTTTTTATTTTTTGGCCCACATGCATTTTTAAAAAGAAATTGAACCAATGTTTAAGTTGTGAGATTCAGCATAAACATTAGGAAGAGCAAAGTTCTTGAAATATAAGATTTGGCAATACTGGGCCCCTTTGCTTGTTAGCAGCAACCAACCAGAGCTGCACTGCCAGCTGCCCCATTCTCTCAGGGCACATATTCGTCACCAACCAGCTTTAAAAGATCTCCCTGCAAATGTACAAGATCAGGCTAGTGGCAGGACAACTGGGTCTGTCTCCTGATGTTACACAACATAAAGAACATCTTTCCTGTGATATCTTCTACCCCCAGACTGTTTAACTTGAATCTCTCAGACTCTAGATCTAATTCTGTTTAGCAAAAATATCAGCTAGAGACTCACAACGGTTCTCAATCTGTGGGTCGAGACCCCTTGGCAGTCGAACGACCCTTTCACAGGGGTCGCCTAAGACCATCCTGCATATCAGATATTTACATTACGATTCATAACAGTAGCAACATTACAGTTATGAAGTAGCAACGAAAATAATTTTATGGTTGGGTCACAACATGAGGAACTGTATTTAAAGGGCCAGAAGGTTGAGAACCACTGAGCTGGAGGAACAAGTTGAAGGACACTGTGAAAAAAGTCTGTCAAATACAAAAGAGCATTCTCGAGGACAACTGGCCCAACCTCTTCAATAAGTTCGTGTTACAAAAAAAAAAGTGTTGGCCCTGGCTGGTGGTTCAGTGGTTAGAGAGAGCATCAGCCTGCACACTGAAGGGTCTCAGTTCGATTCCCAGTCAAGTGCACGTACCTGGGCCTGGGTTGCAGGTTCACTCGCCACACCCGGTGGGTCGCAGTGTGTGTGTGTGAGGTGGGAGGCAACCAATCAATGTATCCCTCTAACATCCATGTTTTTCTCTCTCTTCCCCCTCATCCCTCCTTCCAACTCTCCCTGAAAAGCAATGGAAAAAATATCCTCAGGTGAGGATTAACAAACAACAAAAATGTTCCAAGAATCCAGATTAGGAGAGAAAAAGAGTCAAGACACATAACGTGGTGTAATGCATAGTTCTTGGCTAGGATTCCAGATTGGACAAAAATTAGCTCTAAAACTTCTTGGGATAGTTGGGAAAATGTGAATATAGATTTGTATTAGGTCAAGGACATATTAATTTTAAGAGGTTATTTTGGCAATGTATAAAATGTTGATTTTTAAAATCTATGTACTGAAGTAAAAAATTAAAACAACCAACTTGCTCTTCGACTCATACTTTTTACCTTACAAGTTTAGAATGGGCCCTGGCTGGTGAGGCTTGGTTGTCTGGGTGTTCTCCCGTGCACCAGGAGGTTGCTGGTTCTATTCCTGGTTAACAGCACACTCCGTAGGGGGTGTACAGGAGGCGGCTGATTGGTATTTCTCGCATGGATGTTCCTCTCCCTCTCCCTTCCTCTCTCAAAATCAAGAAACTACTCTTTAAAGAAAAGTTTAGAATGGGTTGGTAAATTCGTAAAAGACCAGAAAACAAATAGTTGAGGCTTTGTGGGCCATAGTTTTGTGCAACTCAACTCTACTGTTGTGATCTAAAACAGCCATAGACAACATGTAAACAAACAGGCATGGCTGTGTTCCAATTTTTTAAAAATATTTTTTTATTGATTTCAGAGAAGCAGCAAGGGGGAAGAGAGAGACACAGAAACATCAATGATGAGAGAGAATCATTGATCGGCTGACTTCTGCACGCTCCACACTGGGGATCGAGCCCACAACCTGCGGAAGTGCCCTGACCGCGAATCGAACCATGACCTCCTGGTTCATAGGTCAATGCTCAACCACTGAGCCACACTGGCCGGGACCAATACATTTTTTTTTTTTTTTTTTTTTACAAAAACAGCAGGATGTAAGTTTGCCAAACTCTGACCCAGGAACAAATACCACTTCTCCTGAAAAAGTCTTTCCTGGTGCCCATCACAGTCAGTGGCTTTATCTTCCTTCCCTCTGCTTACATATTGCTTGTGAAGCCACTTCTGGTATTTATTATGTCTTATTATATAATCATCTCCACTAGGGAGTAAGTCTAGAAGGTAGATGCCATTTTGCTACATGAACTCCCCCATACCTACCCCAGTGAGTTCTTTGCAGAATCGTCTGAATATTGTTTCCCAAAACCAAATCTACCCTAAAAGGAAGGTTTGGGACCATTCATGATACTGAAAAATGAGCAGTAGGTTCTGAAAGTAAATTTGAAGGAAACTCGGGGGGAAAAGCACTACTGGTATCACTAGAGTACATATATCGCCTCTTATGCTCTATATTGTAATGTGTTCACCACTAATTAATGATCAGACCTGTGCGTGTGAAAGTATAGAAGAGGATAAAAAAAAGTAGTAGAGATTCAGTTGGCACAGGAATGCCCTGATGCCCACCGCGCTTACTCCCACTAGAGTATCTAGAGTACTATTAGATTTACAGTTGGTACATGATAGTGCCAACAAATTTAAAATGTAACACTCAAGGAAAAGAACACTTCCTTTTTCTCATGAAGGGAGAAGGTGGCAGCAAACGCCTACAGAAGTGTCTAGAGGTCTGACAACCACAGCGGGCTGTTCCAGGTTCCCTTCCTCACATTGGCTTTCTCGGTTAGAAGGCATTGGGGGTAGAGGCTTCCCTGCCTACGATGGAATCCCAGATTCCAAAGCAAAGGTAGAACGACAGAGAAAGGTACATGAATAACTTCTGTGGGAAGTGTCCCAACCCCAGGAACAGAAGACATGGAATTAGGGGTGGAGGCAGACCCTGGAACAAAACAAAATTCAGATCACTGGAGAGAGTGTTGGCTGCTACAGAACAGGGGACAGGAGGGAAGGATGTAGGAGAGCGCTCAGGGAGAAGATGTGAGGTGCCCACTAATCCCAGACAGACAGCCTCTTAAAACAGAGGTTAGTTCTAAGAAAAGGATAGGTTACAAAGTAAGAAAGAAGGGGAATTAAGGTGAGAAAAAAGGCCAAAGCAGGGGAGAAGTTTTACAAGAATGGGGAGTAATATTGAATTAAGAATTTAGAGTTGAGTGAAAGGTTTATTACTAGTGCAGTCGACACGATGGAACAGCACATGTAACACAACCAGCAACCTGCAGAGACACTAGAGCAAAGGGTGGGGAGGCCTGAGCTGAGCTTCCTGGCTCCATCCGAGGGTGATGACAGGAGGGATGGGCCTTGGTAAGGCTGGCAGGGGCCGCGGGGAGTGGAAGAAATGTAGTAACCAGATTAAGTATAGCAGCGTTTTCAAATTCCTGAGCACAATGTCCTGGAGCTGGAACATATGACTGCTCCCTACTCCCTTCAAGCTGTAGCCCTCCAATCCAATCCCAGTGGAGCCATGACCAACTATAGGGGTCCTCAAACTACGGCCCGCGGGCCACATGCGGCCCTCCGAAAGCATTTATCCGGCCCGCCGGGTGTTTTTGCCACCGCTGTGTGCATAGGAATTTGTTCAGTTTTTTTTTAAACTATAGTCCGGCCCTCCAACGGTCTGAGGGACAGTGAACTGGCCCCGTTTAAAAAGTTTGAGGACCCCTGACCCAGACCTACAGCAAGCTGGCCTGGACTGAAACTCCAAAAAGAGAAGCTGTTAGAAGGCCTTCTCTCTTCAACCCCACTCCCACCTACATATTAAAATACTCACACCCTCTACCCTCCCCTTCTCTTACTCTGCAGTCACCCTAGGGCAGTGATGGCGAACCTTTTGAGCTCGGCGTGTCAGCATTTTGAAAAACCCTAACTTAACTCTGGTGCCGTGTCACATATAGAAATTTTTTGATATTTGCAACCATAGTAAAACAAAGACTTATATTTTTGATATTTATTTTATATATTTAAATGCCATTTAACAAAGAAAAATCAACCAAAAAAATGAGTTCGCGTGTCACCTCTGACACACGTGTCATAGGTTTGCCATCACTGCCCTAGTGGGTCAAGGAATGCCTGTGGAGTCTGAAATGGAGCTGCAGTCATTCAGGGGCGTGGGTGAGACAGAGTATTGTCTGTACTCAGGGACAAAGGCATAATTTCTGCCCCATCTTGCCTGGTGAAGCTTAGAACCCAGCAATATGTCTCCAAGGAAATGGGGTGGTTTCTTCAATTAATATTCTAAATCCAAAGTTTTATGATGAGACCCGGGAAGGGCCGGGAGCAGTTCCCCAGAGGCTCAGGCATCGGTGCTGCCTGTCACATCCATCCCTGGAAGAAAGGAAGCTCATCTCAGAGTGGGTTACGGAGTGTTGGAGCCGACATAAGTTCCGCCAAGGACTCCCTTGGCCCTTCCTACATTAAAGCCAAAGGTTGTGCTGAAAAGGAAAAATATAAAATAGACCCCACCCTGTCCCACCCTATTCAGAATCCCCACCATAGGAACAATAAAAGAAAAATTTTAAGTTTTGTTCATTTTTTTCTTTTTCCTTTCTTTAAAAAAAAAGAAGTAAATAAATTAAATTGCCAACAATGTGGCTGGGCTGGAAAAGTGGGGTAGCCTTAAGTAGGCCATTCTTAAAAAAAAAAATGTGGGAGGGAGTGAAATATAAACACACCACAATGGCCAAAGGGAATTATCAAAATGACTAGTTCAATCACAGGGCTGGAGGGGCAGGGAGCTACTATGGCCTGTGCCACAGAGGCAGGTGCCTACCTGACTTCAGCAAATGCCAGAGAGCTGCTTCTTGCTGAGCAGATTCACCCCAACAGACTAACCCCCTACGCCCACTCCTGTCATTCCTTAACTAAGAGAAAGTATAGGAAAGAAGAGCTCATCTGGAAATTTTCGGCATCCCAACCTGCACACCTGCAGACCAATGGGAGCCTGCACCTTTAAGATGGACTAAACAAGGTATTGCTTGGCACAGAGTTCCAGTCTTCCCCTAAGGGCCATCAATGATGGCCAGTTACTGGCTCATTACTTCTAGGGTTTTGGTTCCACCCTTACTATTTCTTCAGGATGTCTGCTCCCCAGAGCTGCCCGCTAAGTGTTTAGAGTCAACAGGCCTGCCTGCTCAGATTCCCTGGTTTGAAGAGGGGAATGATTCAAAATTTCTCACTCCACCCTGATCCTTCAAGAGAAAATGAGTATCTTTGTGCTTTCTGAAAATATCTGGAACCAGGGACCCTAGGCAGGAAAGTGGATATAGAATGGGGACTTTCCCAACCAGACTGAAAATTTACAGACATCTTAGGGGAAGGAATTAGGCAAAAGAAGGGAACCTGGGTTTCCCACCCGCAAGGCTGAGCAAAGTGTTCCAGGGCCCCTCAGTGCCCGAAGAGCAGGGAGATGTGTGGCTCAAGGATAAGCCACAAGATTAAGGACAGGGGGGAGGACTCAGGGCTCAGCTACTGGAGTGATGAGATTTTCTGATTTCCATCTCTTCCTGACAGCCCGCCGGGATCTATATCTCTTCAACACCATGGGCAAATATCATGACGAGCCCCGGCTCCTGCACCATGTCATCGCCCATATGCTGGTTCTCACAGGCCATCACGACAACAGCCTGCTTGCCAGGGATGCGTTTGGCCACATAGTTCTCATAGTACCGCCGGTTCATCTGTCTTGTCTCTAGTGTGGCCAGACCCTGGGGCCAGCTTCGCTCATGGGCATTTTCTATCAGCTCGTTGACAATAGAGGCAGGACAGCCACTCTCCACCAGGGAGCGCTTGATTACAGCCTGGAGGACAGCATCTGGGGTGGAGATCATCCCTCCCCAGCGGGTCACTCTTGCTGGCTGCAGGGAGTTCACCCACCTGTGTGGAGGGAGATGGAGGTGGTCATTCCAGCTCACTATCTATCTCTGCATTGCTTCTTTCCCTAATAGGAACCACCACCCTCTCTGCGCTTAGCTTAACCCTATTCTTCCTTCCTTCCTTCCTTCCTTCCTTCCTTCCTTCCTTCCTTCCGTCCATCCATCATTGGTTCACAAACTCCTAATCTGTCCCTAGTTGGTCCTATCTGAGTCACCATATGTTACTCACCAGATTAAACTCCACGAGTATAGGGTCCCTATTATTTTTCTTAAAAATCCCAATACTTAGAGCACACATAGTGCCTGGCATGTACTAGGTGCTCAACAAACGTTTACTGAAGGAAGCAATTATTCCTCTATACTATGTCCCCTGCAGCACTATTTGCACTAGATATATCGATTCAGCCTTAACAGTTTAGTCTATGAGATATACAGGACTCCAGAACTGAAAAGGATCTTACATTTTGCTTGTTTACTTCATTTCATTTATAGATCACTTTCCTGGATTTGCACTCTCTTTTCTTCTCTGGATTGTAAACTCTCTAAAGACAGACAGTATCTTCTATTTCTTTTTGGCCCTCCTAGCACTCTACAGCCTTTAATACAGGGTTTTCTACATGTGGGTATTCACCTAATTCTGGAGAAACTGCATCCTTGGGTAAGCTTTCCCTTCCATCCACCCCCAAAAAGAAGTCACAGACTGGCCTGAAGGTGACCCTCTTCTCCTCTACCCCTGTCCTTCATCCCAACATCTGAAAAGCGGTGGCCCCAGCCCAGCCCTCCTATCATCCTTCTCTGCCACCCCCCTGCTCTTCCTCCTTTCAGGGCTCAGTGCCAGGATGTGGAGGAACTCCACGTCCTGAATGACACTCACTCTAGGATCTCATTGTATTCAATTGTCTCCTCCAGGTTCTGAAGGTTGGGGTTGACACTGCGGATTGCACGCATGTATGCCTTCAGCAGCTGGATGTCTCGCTTCTGTTGGAGAGAAAGAGAACCAGCGATGATGGTTAAGGCAGAGAATAGATGACAGACAACAGTTTATCTGAGAATGGGGGCAATTGAGAGATCAGAGGAACTACCAGACTGTAAGCTTCATGAAGACAAGGATATGACTGTTTCATTCACAGGTGTATCCTGTGCTTAGCAAAGTGCCTTCACAGAGAAGGCATTGGATTAATGTTAGGTGAATGAATGACAGTGAGGGGATGACGGGAAGGGAGAAGAGCTCCAATCTGACTCCCTACTAGGCCGCAGGTAGAGTATCTACTCAGCCAGGTGCACAAGCACAGGCACAGATCTGCAGCTCACATGGTGCTTATCATTCACAAGCATGTGGTTCTTTGCATACTAGGGACATGCTTTCCCCATGTTCCTCGGGCCCTACCTGCTCCGACAGCTGGTGTTTGTGTTCAGCCGAGGACTTCTCCAGCTCTGCGATGCGTGTCTGCTGCTGCTGTACCACTGAGCGCAGGTGTTTAACGCAGTTGTGGTTTGGCAGCTCATCTTTGGGCATCTCCAGGCTGCCACCCCGGGTGGGAAAAGAGAACAGGAGCACTCAATGGGACATGTGGGCAAAGGCAGAAGCTTGCTGAGAGGGCTTTCTCTTACCCCAAATTTCCAACATTCATTCATTTCTAACTTCAGTCTGCCCTCTTATTTCTCTTCACACACTTCTCCCCAGTCCCCCCCTCACCCCTTCACTGTCTACTTTCTCTGGGCTTCTTTCCCTCTCTAAGACAGTATTTTACCTACCACATGGCTCTCTTTTCCTTCTTCAGATTCTGCCTGTGCATTCATTCATGAGAAGCCCTAGATTCACAGTCCTGGCTATTGGCATTTAATCAAATATTTCACACCCCCAAAAAGGGAGAAAATAGGGTAAGAGGAAATATGAGAAGGCTGGAAATTAGAGCAGTCAAATGAACAAAGAGAAAGTAATAATGGACTGAAACGTAAGAATAAAGTAAATCAAGTCTTAGTGTTATCACACAGATGGCTGAATTGCTGTCTCCCTTATATTAAAGCAAGAGCAAAAAGATCGTCGTTGGAAAAGCAGCATGAAAGTGAGATCTTGGGGCAGGAAGCCAGGGAGGCCAAGAACACTCCTTGCAGTGCCTATATGCACCTTAACAGTGAGCAGGGGACCCAGAGACTGGGGGATAAATGGGAATGCCCTGATCCATGTGGGCAGAAGGGAAAGAATCTCACCCGCAGCCCTGTTCACAGGTCACAGGCCGTTTTGGGTTGTGCTCACAGTCACTGAGGTGAGACATGAGGTTATCAAGCCGAACAACAGCACTACAGCCAAATACAGCGTTGTCGCAGGCAATCTGCAGCTTTGACAACATGTTCCGCATGATCCGAGGTACTGGGCGCAGGTGGGCAACCGTCACTACGCTGCGGTCCACCGGACACGTCTGCTGCTGAGAGAACCACTGGGTGATGCAGGCATTGCAGAAAGCATGCTCGCAATGAGGTGCCTAGAGAGAGAGTAGGGCAAAAGGACACGAGAGAATTAGCAGGAGCTAAGAGCCTATGTATGGTAACTGGAAAAGCCAATCAAGCCTCTGAGCAGCTCCCAGGCCCAGCGGTTGCTGGGGTCAGAGCAGAATATAGCTGCACTACGGGCAAGCAAGGTATTATGGGGACAAGCTACAGATATGTGTCCTGTGCTCACGATTCCAATTGGATTGTGACAAAAGACAAACAAGTAACAATAAGTTATGTAACAATATAAATATCCCAGGACAATAGGAGAGGTGACGTGAGGCAGTCAATTAGTAATTGCCAACTGGATTGCACATACAATAATTACCAAAGAAATTCAGAGGAGGGTGATCCAAGCTAGGCCAATCAGGGCAGGTGTTTGTGGAGAGGACAGAGTTCAATATGGGCCCTGAAGGATAAGGAGGGTGAGGGCCAGCAAGAGATTTACTGGCAAAAATTCAATGTAAGAAAGCAAAACAAAACAAAAGCCTGGACTCCTGGTGAGAGGTTGAGAGTCCTCTGTGTGGGCCCAAGTTCATATTTTGGAGGGCTGCTTTGTCCTGAGTCCCAATGGCTATGCCTACCTTCCAAAACAGGGCTGGTTTTTCATAGAATCACATTCTCCTCAGTTTCATTAAGATCATACTTCAGCCTACTTCCTGGATAACTCAGGTAACCTCTAAAGTTAATCCCTCAAAGCGAGAGGATTCTCTGGCCTCTACGGAGACACTATCTAGCTTCTAGCATGGGACAAACATAGTAGCGTTTAGCAAATGTCAGTAGATGCTGATGGATTGATGGATGGATGGATGGATGAAGTGCCTTCTACGTCCCAAACACTTTGCAAGGTGCGTACAATAAAAAAAGACAGTTTCTGCCTTCAAGATATTCACAGACACCAAAGACTGAAACACAGAGGCTTTGTAAGGAAAGAAGTCATTGTCAGTATCACTAATCCAATTGTCAGATTTTTTTTCCACTCAGATATTTCTTTCCAAAATCTTAGAAAACCGTATCTCCAAAAAAACTTAAATCTGTCAACTTTCCCCCCATCTCTACAGCAACTAACCCAGTTCAAGTGATCATTTCTCACCAGTATTACTAAATATGTCTTTAACTTCTATCTTGCCCCTTTATATTCCACTAGAGGCCCAGTGCACAAATTTGTGCACGGGTGGGGGCCGGCCAGCCCGCTGATTGGGGTGGGCTTGTCGAGGGGAGGAGGAGATGGCGGGAGGTTGGCCCACCAGCCCGCCCCAAATGGGGGGGGGGGGCGATTGGGGGCCAGCAGCCTGGAGGAGGGGCCATGGGTGGTTGGCTGGCTGGCCCTGCCCCTGATCAGTGTGGGGGGGCCCACTGGGGACAGGGGCCGCAGGAGGTTGGCCAGCCTGCAGCACTCCCCTCCCACCCTGATAGGGCCAGTTTGCTGGCCTTAGTGGGCGTCATGGCGACCAGTTGTTCTGGTCGTCACAGCATTCTGTTCACTGGCCTTTTATATATAAAGATTCTATCTTCAGAGCCAGAGTGATCATTTAAAAATACAGACTGGATCATATCACTGCCCTGCTTAAAACTTTACAATGGCTTCCCATTGTACTTAAAATAAATCCAAACACCTACTTAACTCAGGACCTGTAACATTCTGCTTGATCCGACCCTGTGCCCTCTGCCTACCTCACACCACACTTCCAACACTGTGTTCAGGCCATTTTGGCTTTCTTTCTGTTCCTGTCCACACCCACACATTCCTGCCTCAGGACCTTTGCTTTTGCTGCTCTTTGACTGAAATGCTCTTCCTCTAAATCTTAGCATGAATAGTCCCTTATCCAGATCTCAGCTCAACTGTCATCTCCTTTGTGACCATCTTAACTAAACCTGCCACCCTTGCAGAAATATACAGAATGTACTACCTTTCATGTAAGAAAGGTGGGCAAATATATATCTGCCCTCATACATACTGGAAGGATATCAAATAAACTAATATCGATGGGGAGATTAGGTAGATAGGACAGGGATGCAAGTGTTTGCACTGTACACCATTTTAAAAATAATTTTAAAAAATTGATTTGAGAGAGAGGAGGGGGGAGAGAGAGGAGGGAAGGAGAAAAACATCAATTTGTTGTTCCACTTATTTATGCATTCATTGGTTGATTCTTGTATGCAACCCGCAACCTTGGCTTATTGGACAATGCTTTAACAAACTGAGCTACCCAGCCAGGGCCCTGTATACCTTTTGTTACTGTTTTGATTTCTGAACCATGTGAATGTTACCTATTCGAAAAGTAAAGAAACATGATGTAGGGAAATCAGCATCCCTAAGCAGGGGCCTCCTACCCTTGGAAATGTGGCTGGTCACTGGGCATCACGAGGTCTGCCTCGCCAGAAGGTAAACCCTGAAGGTTGGGGAGTGGCTTCTGATAGACTCACCACTGCCAGCGACCTCTCCACGTGTGTCTCAACTCAGATGATAGAGCCAGAACACAGACAAGGCCCTGCCTCGCGGGGAGGGAACTGACACACCCATGACCTCTCGACACCATCAGGATAGCTTGCTCCACAGCAGTCGACCTGCTTCCAATAGCAGTGGGCTGCCAAGGCCTGGCAGCCAGGGAGAGGTGCAGGGCGAGCTGCCACCGGAGTAGAGGCTGACTCATGCAGCTCCGGCTCTGCGCTCCGCTGGTGGTTGGAAACTGGAGAGGAGGAATAAGCTCCGAGGATGAAGATGAGTGGGGTTTGGTGAGCTGTATAAGCAGTGAGGGGGAAGGGCCAGGAGACTTCACTGACAAGTGTCCTGGTTTGGACAATGGGATTATCCCAGCTAGCCAGGGGTGGCGGAGGGTTAATTGGTATTTACAGAGCTCAGGCAGTAAGGACCATGCAGGAGGATGTCCCAGGAATACAACTGTTAAGAACTCATCTCACTCATTATACTCGCCTGTTCATCATGAACTTCTCCTCATTACTTGCCCCAGGAAGATACAACTGACTCTGGTCTGGCAAGGCTGGTAGAGAAATGACCTACTGCAGATGGCAGCTTTCATATCAAATGCAGAGGACATGGCTGCATCAAAAATTGGTTTTTCCAATAAATCCCAGGAAGAAAAGAGGTCAGTACACACAGTTCCCCACTTCCCATTTGTTCAACAGTAGGCGGGGCCTGCAGGGACCCTGGCTGATTACCCAAAACACTACGCCATCAAAATGCAGAGAGAACTTATCAGGAGAGTCCAGAGGTTTAATCACGGGTTGGAAGACAGAACCTTGTCAGAGCCCCTGCAGAGGAAAGGAAGTTCTCAAGCCACTGTCAAAAGACAAAAACAAAAAACTGACCATTTTATAGCAGAAAAATCTGAGTGACCTTGGGAGAAAATCGGAAGCACTGGACTTCTGGGCATCCACCTCCAGACAGACTCTGGAGCCCTGTTCCTCTTGTAGTGGCCACTGCTCTTCTGCCCCAAACCTCTGTTCTGTGTATGTGTGAAGGGGAAGTGGGGTACTGGGGAGACACAACACAGTGCCTCCCTCCCTTGGTCCCATTACCTATGAATACTTTCTACAAGCTCCACTGCCATCTCTTACCTCACTACACCTGCCAGCAGACCGACTCACCTGGACTGGCTCCTCCAAGACTCCACTGCAAATAGGACAGATAAGATCTTCGTCAACATCCCCCTGGAAGCGGGTTACATCATACCCCATGTCTCATCACTGAAACCCAGGCCCTGGAAGGAACCACAGAGGAAAAAGAGGCCAGTTCAGAAGAAGCCTACAAACAAGTGCCAACTTGAACTCATTGCTAAGATCCATTCATTTGTCCAACAATTATTATTTTAAAAAAATATATTTTTATTTATTTCAGAAAGGGAGAGGGAGAGAGAATAGAAACATCAGTGATGAGAGAGAATCATTGATCGGCTGTCTCCTGCACGACCCCTGGGTTTCAAGCCCGCAACCCAGGCACGTGCCCTTGACTGGAATTGAACCTGGGACCCTTCAGTCTGCAGGCCAATGCTTTGTCCACTGAACCAAACAAGCTAGGGCCCAACAATTACTTATTGAGGGCCTACTATGTGCCAGTGATTTGGGGTGAGTGGGGAGCAGACTCAAGAAATTTAACTCTAATGGGATGTTACACAGCATACATTTAAAATATGAAGTGAGGCTGGCCGGTGTGCTCTGTGGTTGAGCGTAGACCTATGAACCAGGAGGTCACGGTTTGATTACTGGTCAGGGTACATGACCAGGTTGCGGGCTCAATTTTCAGTGGGGGGCATGCAGGAGACAGCTGATTGGTGATTCTCTCTCATCATTGATGTTTTTTTATCTCTTTCTTTCCCTCTCCCTTTCTCTCTGAAATCAATAAAAAAAATTTAAGTGATAAATGCTTTGACAGAGTAAGGCATTGTAAGATTATAAGGGCAAGAGATTTAGATACCTAACCCAGGCTTAAGAGAGAGGGTGATTTTGAGAAGTTTTCTAGGACTAGGTGTCACCACCAGGACAAACAAGAGGTAGGTAGGTGAGGGGATGGGGGCAGGACGGGCATTAGCGTTTTAGCCACTTTCAAAGGCCCAGAAGTAAGAGGGCATATGATGGGTTCAGGGAACTCTAGCGGTTTGGAGAAAGGCTGACCTGCAGGGTGCCAGAGAAGTAGTGTCTAGATACAAGGCTGGAGGTGAGCAAAGGTCAGGCCCTTATATAAAGCGTTGGGACTTCATCCTGGAGCTATGGGAAGCCACTGAAAGACTGAAAAGGAATGACTGGATAAAAGTTCCCTTTTAGAATCACTCTGTCGACACAGGTGGGATTGGAGACAGGAAGGCCATGTAGGCAGGAGAGAGATGATGAGAGTCTGAACTTAGGTGGTGGCAGTGGGAGTAAAGAAGGATGGAGGTTCAAGAGAGCAAGGGCTCAAAGAGCAGTGCGGCTGCCATGCCTCCTCTTAGGGCTCCTAGGGGTCACACCCAAAGAAGAGGTCATGAACAGTGACTGGTTCTCCAGTGTAGACAGCCAACTGGATACAAGACAGCCAATCCACAGACCCACCATCAACTGTGATGTCTTGGAAAAGATAAGCTGAGAGATCAGATTGTTCTCAGAAATTCAGAATCAAGCTGTCCAATTTTTTAAAATATATTTTTATTGAGAGAGAGAAAGGGAGAGGGATAGAGAGATAGAAACATTGATGAGAGAGGAACATCATCGATTGAAGCAGCAACCTGGGCTTGTGTCCTGACCAGGAATTGAACCGGCAATCTCTTTGTTCTGGGTCGATGCTCAACTGCTGAGCCACACCGGCCGGGCATGCTGTTCAATTTTTAAAAGGGAAGGGGAGGGATGAATCCAAAGAGGCCTTGCTAGGTCAAGTACAAGCTAGAATATAGCACTGGATTGAGTCAGAACTGAGATGTGCCAGTTCTACTACTCTTTCATTAGCTGTGTGACCTTGGACAGACCACATAAACTTCTGAAGCCTAAGTAGTTTTTTATAAATAAATAAAATGGATATAAGTAATAATAGAAGTGACTCTCACAGAGTTGCCCTTAAAGAGATAATGCATATTAAACATTTAGCAAAGTGCCTGCTGGCACACAGTAGGTACTCAACACATGATAACAACCATTATTTATGTATGCATCTAATTTCTACTACGTGAAAAAATTCCTTAAGAGCAGAAACTCATATTCTGCATTCAATGTAGCACCAAGCACAGTTCCTCACAAATCAATAAAATGTTTGGTATATTTCAATGTTACCTTTAACTGGGAAGTTCCCAGCAACCAGGGTAAGTGGACTTCTATTTTACCTACAGAACATCTTATTTTCCAGTTTTCCTTTGGGAATCATACCCTAGTTCCCAGTGGACATGTGAACCATCCCAGGACAGCAAATTGGGGGCGCCTGGGACTGCTCCCGAAGCTCTGCAGGGCAGCTCCTTCCCCTGGGATTGCACAGCTGGTGGGATGTACAACTCAGAGTGGTTGGCAACCCTCTCTGCCATGAATGACAGCCTGCTTATAGAGTAAAGCCAGTAAGAAAGTAAAGCTGAGATCGAATTCGGAGATTATTTAGGTGCTGGATTCAGCCATGTGTAAAGCCACAATCAGCTTTTCAACATCAGTTACATAAACCAAAAAATTCTCTATTATGCTCAGGCTGTTTGTGCTGGGTTTTGTCTCTTTCAACTGATAAAAATCCTGATTAATACACAAGCATATGGATACAATAAATCACAAGGTTCTCTTTGGAACCACTTATTTTTCTTGATCCATTTTAGATAGGAACAATGATACCCCCAGACACTACCAGTACAGACCTCCATGACTACCATTTCTCTCTATACTCATTCCTCCGTCTCTAATCCTTAAAGTTCAGGGCCTTGGGCTTCTAATAATCCGTCTGAAATTGTCACTGTCAACCACGTAGGCCTGGCTATTTGAAGTGGAAGCCAGACTGCAGCGGTTCAAAGTGAACAAGAGGTGAGGCAGAGACAGGAACGGAAGATAACGCATCAAAAAGCTTGATTTCAAAGGAAGGGAAAGAGAGAACTCGCTAGAGCAGTGGTTCTCAACCTGTGGGTCGCGACCCCTTTGGGGGTCGAACGACCCTTTCACAGGGGTCGCCTAAGACCATCAGAAAACACATATATAATTACATATTGTTTTTGTGATTAATCACTCTGCTTTAATTATGTTCAATTTGTAACAATGAAAATACATCCTGCATATCAGATATTTACATTACGATTCATAACAGTAGCAAAATTAGTTATGAAGTAGCAACGAAAATAATTTTATGGTTGGGGGTCACCACAACATGAGGAACTGTATTAAAGGGTCACGGCATCAGGAAGGTTGAGAACCACTGCGCTAGAGGAAGACAGGTTGAGGAAGTGGGTTGTGTTGAGGTGTTTTTCTATTTTTTTTTTTCATCTTCAACTGAGGACATGTTTTTATTGATTTTAGAGAGAGAGGAAGGGGGGGAGGGAGGGAGAGAGAGAGACTAATGTGAAGAGAGAAACACTGGTTGGAACCTACACCCTAGGTCTGTGCCCTGATTGGAATCAAACCTGCAACATTTTGGTATATGGGATGCCGCTCCAACCAACCGAGCCACCTAGCCAGGCCAGGGGATGTTTTCCTTGCGATAAGAGGCTTGAGCATGTTTATATATTGAGAGGAAGATAATACAAGAGAGAATCTGGTCACTGAGGTAGTGGTAAGTGGGGAGGTGATCTGGATTATGTTAAATAAAAAGAGGGACACCTTTAAAGCAGGAAGGAAGGAAGATGGTACAAAAAGAGACCCAGATAGGTTTTATTTTTATTTATTTATTTTAAAAATATTTTTATTGATTTCAAAAAGGAAGGGAGAGGGAGAGATAGAAACATCAATGATGAGAGAGAATCATTAATCGGCTGCCTCTTGCATGCCCCCTACTAGGAATCAAGCCCAAAGCCCCGGCATGTGCCCTTGACCAGAATCAAACCTGGAACCCTTAAGTCTGCAGGCCAGAACCAGCTAGGGCAAGACATGTTTAAAAATATCATACCAGGCCCGGCCAGTGTGGCTCAGTTGGTTGAGCATCGTCCCATGCACCAAGAAATCCTCAGTTCGATTCCTCGATTCCTGGTCAGGGCACATGCCCAGGTTAGAGATTCAATCCCCAGAAGGGGGTGTGCAGGAGGCAGCTGATCAATGTTTCTCTCTCATTGATATTTCTATCTCCCTCCTTGTTCTCTAAAATCAATATAAAAAAACATATTTAAAAAAATCATACCACCCTAGCCGGTTTGGCTCAGTGGATAGATTGTCGGCATGCAGACTGAAGGGTCCCAGGTTCGATTCCGGTCAAGGGCACATGCCTGGGTTGTAGGCTCAATCCCCAGTGGGGGGCCTGCAGGAGGCAGGCAATCAATGATTCTCTCTCATCATTGATGTTTCTATCTCTCTCTCTCCCTCTCCTTTCCTCTCTGAAATCAATAAAAAATATATTTTAAAAAATCATACCAATAAACTTTTAAAAATCAAATAATTACTTATTCATTTTAATGAACAATAAAGGTATAGCTAAGTGATTATGGTAATATGAGTCCATTTGATGGAATAATGTATCTATTTTAAATGATATTTCTGGGGAATATGCTATAACATGATATAATAATAGATGAAAAAAGTAGGACACAAAATTGAACACCTATCTGTTTAAAAACATATCATGCCCTAGACAGGTTGATCAGTGGTTAGAACATCGGCCCTCAAACTAAACAGTCTCAGGTTCGATTATGATCAAGCGCACATACCTCGGTTGCAGGTTCCATCCCTGGCCCTGGTGGGGGAGTATGTGGGAGGCAACCAACCGATGCCTCTCTCTCACATTGATGTTTCTCTCTGTGTGTCTCTCCCCCTCCTTTCCACTCTCTCTAAAAATCAATGGAAAAAATATCCTCCAAAAAAACCCAATAAAACTCTCCTGCCCTAACCGGTTTGGCTCAGTAGATAGAGCGTCGGCCTGCGGACTGAAAGGTCCCAGGTTCGATTCCGGTCAAGGGCATGTACCTTGGTTGCGGGCACATCCCCAGTAGGAGGTGTGCAGGAGGCAGCTGATAGATGTTTCTCTCTCATCGATGTTTCTAACTCTCTATCCCTCTCCCTTCCTCTCTGTTAAAAATCAATAAAATATATATATATTTTTAAATCTTAAAAAAAAAACTCCCCCCAAAACATGTCATATATTTATAAATAATCCACACATAAAAAGAGACCAGAAGGAAATATCAAAATGTTAACAGTGGTTTATTTGGATATAGAACTATAAGGACAATGTTTTTCTTCTATTTTTTTTAAAATTTATCGATTTTTTTAGAAAGAGAGAAACACTCATTTGTTGTTCCACTTATTTATAGATTCATTGGTTGTTTCTTGTATGTGCCCTGACCAGAAATCTTAGCGTATGGGGATGTTGCTCTAACCAACTGACCTACCCAGTCAGGGCCTCTTCTATTTTCTTTTAAAATTGATTTTAGAGAGAGAGGTCCCCCCAAAAGCATATACCTTTTCCCTCTTCCAGGAACTTGGCCTAAGGAAATAATTACACAAGGGTATAAAAACAATACACCAGGTTGTTTATCTCTAAGCACTGCTTATAATGGCAAAAAAAAACCCAACCCACAACAAAACAAAAAACCAACACAAATATCCAGAATGAGATACCATGTAGCATTAATGGCTTAGCTATATTTGCTTCTTATTCCTAATTTACTTGCTATATTTATGATTTATATACTAAATAAATTAACATTTATGCATGTCATATATGCTATAGTGCCATTTTTGTTAAAGCCCGGCTGGTGCTGCTCAGTGGTTAAGCATTGATATATGAACCAGGAGGTTACGGTTCAATTCCTAGTCAGGGCACATGCCCGGGTTGTGGGCTCCATCCCCAGTGGGGAGCGTGTAGGAGGCAGTCGATCAATGATTCTCTCTCATCATTGATGTTTCTGTCTCTCCCTTCCTTCTCTGAAATCAATTTCAAACACACACACACACACACACACACACACACACGTTGTTAATCCTTGCCGAGGATATTTTTCCATTGATTTTTAGGAAGAATGGAAGAGAGGGAAAGACAAAGAGAAACATCAATGTGAGAAAAATACATTGATTGGTTGCCTCCTGCACAAGCCCTGACCAGGGTCCGGGCCGGGGAGGAGCCTGCAACCAAGGTAAGTGCCCTTGACTGAAATCAAACCCAGGACCCTTCAGTCCACAGGCTAACGCTCTATCTACTGAGCCAAACTGGCTAGGGCAATATATATATTTTTATAAGTATGTTTGTAGGAGGACTGGAAGAAATTAATTAAAGAACATATATGCATAGCCCATGGACACAGAATAATAATGTGGTGAAGGCCTAGGGGTGGGGCTGGATGGAGGGGGGGCAAAATGGGAGAAAATGGGGGACATCTGTAATAGTGTCAACAATAAAAAGAGTATGTTTATATTTATGTGTATACACATTTAGCATACTTATATTGGAGAACATCTAGGACATATATTAGAGAAACTGTCTCTAAATGTAGACTTTTAATACTTTGAAGTTCAGAGTTTTGCTTTGTTTCCCCTTTTCCAACAATGATCATGTTTTGCTTATATAATTAAATAATAAAGTCAACATTTATTGAGCAATATTACATGCTAAGCACTATTCTAAGCATTTTTTAAAAAATATGGACCGCTGCACGAATTTTCCTGTTATCCTTATGCAGGGGACATGCTAATCTTCTCTGTATCGTTCCAATTTTAGTATATGTGCTTAAGAAGCGAGCACTAAGCATTTCTTATATATTAATTCATCTAATTCGTACAATTATATGAGTTACTCTATGAGGTAAAGACTGCCATTACCCATATTTTACACATGAATAACAGATGCACAACACAAAGGTTAAAAGACTTGTTTAGTCCCGGCCAGTGTGGCTTAGTTGCTGGGCGCTGTCCCATGCCGAGAGGTCGTGATTCCCAGAGGGCACAGGCACGTGCCCAAGTTGCCAGCTTGGTACCTGGTGGGGGGCATGTAGGAGGTATCCAATGGAGGTTTTGCTTTCTTTTTTGTTTTTTAAATATGTTTTTATTGTTTTTTTATAGAGAGAGGAAGGGAGAGAGAGAGATAGAAACATCCACCAGCTGCCTCCTACGTGCCCCACCCTGGGGATCAAGCCTGCAACCCCAGCCCGTGCCCTGACCGGGAAATGAACCAGTGACCTCTTGGTGCATGGGACAGTGCTCAACCACTGAGCCACGCCAGCCTGGCCGGTTTCGCTTTCACATCAATGTTTCTTTCTCCCTCTCCTTCCTCTCTTTCTGGAAATCAATGGAAAATCTTAAACAAAAAAACACACAAAAAAACTTGCCCTAACCGGTTTGGCTCAGTGGATAAAGCGCCGGCCCGAGGACTGAAGGGTCCTGAGTTCAATTCTGGTCAAGGGCACATACCTTGGTTGCGGGCTCGATCCCCAGTAGGAGGTGTGCAGGAGGCAGCTGATGGATGTTTCTCTCTCATCGATGTTTCTAACTCTCTATCTCTCTCCCTTCCTCTCTGTAAAAAATCAATAAAATATATTTAAAAAAACAAAAACAACTTGTCCAAAATCATACAGCTAGCAAGTGGTTCAGCCAGATTCAAACCTAGGCAGACTGGCTCTAGAGCCCAAGCTTTTAACCACTTTGCTGATCTGCCTCTCAAACTGAAAAATGCAAGTTGCAAAAACAGTATGTATACTATGACCCCATTTTCACAAAAACAATTTTAAAAAGAAAAATAAATATATGTAGTGTACGTATTACACATGCTGAGATTATACTTTCAATCTAGGTTATATATTTCTGCAAGGTTTAATTTTTTAAAAAAATCTGTTATCCTTAGAGCAAGGGGTAAAAATTAAAATGACATTACCTTTGCTATGTAGAAAATTGGCCTAGAGATTGTACTGTGCTTCACTGAACTTTTCATTTTAAATCAAAACTGATAATATTGTCTTAAGGAGGAATATAAATTCTAAAAACCTATCTTAATGGGGCCTCAGGAGATCCCATATCCCCAAAATAAACAGCGGAGAACTTGCCTCAGTTGGTGCAGAGATGGCCAGAGGGTGTGGGAAGCCACCGGCCAGGGTGAGGGGCTGCAAGGTTCTCACCATAAAGTCAGGGTTTACAGAACTACAGAGATGCTGGGCACTGTTCTTTCTAAATCAAACACACTCCTCTTCCCCCTCCCTG
>NW_005368921.1:856701-861881 GCF_000412655.1 Myotis brandtii
CCCCCCTCACCCCACCTCCCGTTATCTGCGTATTCACCCGTTTTATCTACCCTCCTATAAATGCATTCTCTCAGTGGTACAGCCTCAATCGTTAAGGGGCCATTTAGATTTCCAATATGATTAGGGTATTCCCTATTTATCATCTATGGGAAACAGATGTTGACATGGATCTATACAACCTTGGAAGCCAGCTCCTTGCCCTGCCCCTAGGCCAGTGATGGCGAACCTATGACACCCGTGTCAGAGGTGACATGCGAACTCATTTTTTTGGTTGATTTTTCTTTGTTAAATGGCATTTAAATATATAAAATAAATATCAAAAATATAAGCCTTTGTTTTACTATGGTTGCAAATATCAAAAAATTTCTATATGTGACACGGCACCAGAGTTAAGTTAGGGTTTTTCAAAATGCTGACACGCCGAGCTCAAAAGGTTCGCCATCACTGCCCTAGGCTGACAGTCAAGCTGATAGCTGAGATGCCTTGACTATTCCTTCTACTCTTTGGGACTCGCAACACAGCTGTGGCATCTTCAAGGGGCAGGATATCACCCCCAAGGGGATGCCTCACAAGAACTCACGGCTCTCTGCCCTGAGGACAGGAGCCTTAATAAAACTGAAACCATAGCATCCTCTAGAGTCACAGCCAGTAACCACAGCCATGGGAAGCAGTTTCCTCGATATTCTCCTTGAGTTGTGGAATAGGAAAAGGTTTCACTGAACTTGGGGAGCTGAACTTAAGTAGCGCTGAGGTGTCCCTTCAGGATTGTAGGAGTTCTCCCAGCCTCCCTGATTTGAACATCCTAAACCCAAACTGAAAACTGCATTCCTGCCCTAGCCAGTCTGGCTCAGCGGTAAGAGTGTTGGACTGAAGGTTCAATTCCAGTCAAGGGCATGTACCTCTGCTGCAGGCTCAATCCCTGGCCCTGGTCGGAGTGTGTGTGGGAGGCTACCAATCAATGTGTCTCTCTCACATCGATGTTTCTCTCTCCCTCCTCCCTTTCACTCTCTCTTAAAATCAATGGAAAAATATCCTCAGGTGAGGATTAACAAACAAACAAAACTGCATTTCCCCATCTGTTATCCTGCAGGCCAGAACCAAACCAGGTTAATTGTGCTACTTTCCTTCCTCACTGTTACATTAGGTCTCTCTCTCTCTCTCTCTCTCTCTCTCTCTCCCTCTCTCTCTCTCTCCATCTCTCTTTCTCTCTCTCTTCCTAGTCAGCATTAATAATAAAAATACAAGAGACCCCTTCCTATACCCTTTTAACTTTATTGCGGCAGTTGTTTTCTCTGGTCTACCCCTAGAGAGAGCTAGGAATTCAAGAAAGTTTGTTCCTAAAGAAACTTGAACATTTATCCTCCCTTATTCAGTGTTTCTCGAACCCATGTACAGGTATGCAAACCATGCACATTCACACACACACACACACACACACACATCCACACCCTCACTCAAGAGAAACATTACATAAGAAACATTAGTATTTTAGGGTGACTGGGCACACTGTCACCAATTCTTGGCAAAAGCATAAGGGTAAAAGCCAGGTATGTGTGCTGTAGGCTTCCTTCTGCTGATTTTTCTCTCTGCCCTGAATACAACACATGTGCAGAGGGCTGAGGAGTCTCCAGCCCCAATTACTATAAACAACCAGACACACAAGGAAAAGGCCCCTTAAGCAGAAGCAACCCAGGCTGGCAGAGAAGAGGGTGAAGCCTGGAATGGGACCCTAAGTCAAGGCTCTTTACCTTCCAAGTGTTGGGGGACAGGCTCCCTGTTCACAAGGCTCCAACCCCCTGACGCCTCCACTCAGTGCCACTCAGGAGACGCTCCCAGTAGCCCATCTTGTTGGCTATTCTCCAACTGAATCTTCCTTCTCAGCGACAAGCTCCATCACCAAGGGGATGGATGTGATGTCACAATCAGGAGCACTCTATTAATAGAAACAAGGAAGAAAAAGGTGAGTCAGGGGAACTACCTCCACTTGGCAGTAAGACTGGACAGACTTGGATCTGGTGGTTGAGTGCGGAGTATGAGACAACTCTATTAAGGTTTCTGTGCTAAACATGTAGGACTCCCCTCTAAGGAGCAAGATCATTAGGTAAGGAATCACATGCATGGTCTAAGTCTAAGAGATTCAAACATACCTGAGGGGGGGCGGGGGGGAGGGACGAGAAGAAAGGTAGAAAAGGGGAGAAATGTGAAGTAGACAGATTCTTTTTTTGTTTGTTTGTTAATCCTCACCCGAGGATATTTTTTTCCATTGATTTTTAAAAAATGATTTCAGAGAGAGGCAGGGAGAGGGAAACATCAATGATGAAAATCATTGATCAGTTGCCTCCTGCACGCCCCCTACTGGCATCGAATCCAAAACCCTGGCATGTGCCCTGACTGGAAATCAAACTGTGACCTCCTGGCTCATGGGTCAATGCCCAACCACTGAGCAACACCGGCCGTCTCCATTGATTTTTAGAGAGTGGGAGGAGCGGGGGAGAAAAAGAGAAACATCAATGTGTGAGTGGGAATAGAACCCGCGATCCTTAAGGTGCGAGGGCCAACGCTCTAACCACTGAGCACGCCAGCCAGGGCAACAAGGATTCTTTTATTTTGTGTACACAACTACCAGTAATGTCAATAATTCTAACTTTGTGGCTGTATAATGCCTAGATCCATGATACCTTACATGCACAGTATAATACTTTCATGTTTCCAAAGTGCTTTCACATAAATTATTTCATGTAAAAAGAATTCTGGTCTTATCCTCCAGTTGGAAAATACTATTTCATAAGATGAAGATACTCATGAATGTTGGTACAGATGCATTTCAACTTCCCAAGCAAGAATGTACTCCTGAGGGGACCAGGCTTTTTAAAAACATAGAGGCAGTGAATTGGGAAATTATTCCAGGGTGGGCAACTGGGAAGACTAGAGGTAGCAGTATGATGAGGCTGACCAGACACCTGTTGCTAAAAGGATGGAACCAAGTAGAGGGAGACCAGGTTTCAGATGAACGAGGCTAAGAGCTATTCAACACTTTGCAGGAGAATAGCAACCATTCAAACTACTTTCCTCACCATCAAGAGATTAAGGGCTGTGTTAAAAAGGAATAGGATGATGATTTCTATACATAAAAAGGGGGCCATTTCATCTTCTAAGTCTGGTACACATGCTCATTAGTTTTTATGCTCAGAGATAAAGGCGAAATGTCAGACCACTTTCTCTCCCCTGTGGTTGGGGGTGGGGTAAGTTGATAACGTGTCTGCCACCCACAATACAGAGGAGGGTATAATGCTCTTCCCTTTTGACAATACCTATGTCCCACGGCCTGGCACATGCCCTGTACCTCGCGAAATGCTTCCAGGAACCAGTGTGGTTGGCTCTGCTCCGTCTTCTAGCGACAAGTTCCCGTCTCAGAAACCAAATAGTTGCCCATGCTGGGAGAATCAGTCCTACTTTGACTCTCCCTTGGCCAGAACAAAACAGGACTTTTCAACTGAGAGGAGGGCCAGGAGTCAGGAGACTGAGGTTCTGGTCCCAGCTTTGCCAACTGTATGACTTTTAGCAAGCCATGCCACCCTTCTGTCCCGCAGGGAAAATGATCACCTGCCTCATCTCCCTTACATGAAAAGGCAAATGACATAATACATGTGAAAGCATACGAAACACGGCTCTGCTCAGGTAAGGCATCTGTAGTAACAGCGCAAAATAGGCTTAGAGCGCGGAGGGCCAGTGAGGAAATGCCTGGCAGGAGCTTGATCCTTCTTTTCAGTGACTGGAAACCAGGCCCCGCCACCAAGGCAGCTGGACGCACAGGGTAGGAACATGATTGCATCACTCGGATTCCCTACCACCAGTCAACTCCATTCCTATCGGGAGAAAACGATCCGCCAGGAAGCTGAACACTCTCGCCTCTCGCCCTATTGTCGACTCTAAAACCACCTGTACAGGGAGGGATGAGCCTCTCCCATCACAGCCCGGCCTCCGAGAACGTGGCCCGGTGGCCACAAGAACAGCCACACTTGCTATTCGGTGGAACGAAGTCCTTTCTGAACGGGGACGACGTCTTTCGGCCCCTCGCCCCCCCTCCCCCGACCTCGGCTTCCTGCTCCTGCACTCCCTCCTCCCCACGCCTCAATTTCCCCCGTGTCCCGCGCTGGGGAAGGCTTTCCGGTGTGTGAAGCCTGAGAAGAGGGCTTGGCCAAAAACCCCGGGCAGGGATGTAAGGAATGTGAGATTCCTTCATGAAGGAGGGGGAGAGGGGAGGGGGGAAGGAATGAAGGAGGAAGACAAGGCTGCCAAAGACAAGGCGCGGGAGACGAGCCAAGCTATGGCGCTTCGAGGGCGGGGGTTCAGGTTCCGCCGCCCCGGCCCTGGCTGGCCCCCAGAACGCTCTCTTCTCCTCCCGGCCCGTCAATCATGGCCCATTTAAACACCACGTTGTTCCCCCCGACCCCCTCCTCCCCGCCCTGCAGCCCGCCCAGGCTCCCTCCCTCCCGCGCTCCTCCAGGCTCCACTAGCCTCCCCAGCCATCCACCCTCCTGCGCCCCTTTCTCACCCCGCGACTCCTCCCCACGGCTGCTCCCTGCCTCCATTTTCCACCTTTACTCCCATCCCTTACCCTGACCTCCAACATCTCGAACCCGGGCCCCGATGCCCCTGGGACATCGCCCCCTCCCTTCCCACACCCTTTGAGGAGCCCGCGCAGGCGCAGTACGCACCGCCCTGGAAGCGGTCGGACTCTCCGTACCCCAGCCCGGCGGGAGCTGAGGCCGCCGCGGCCACGGGACAGCCCCGGTGCCAAGTCCCAGCCTTTCCTGGGAGGGGAAGGGGAAGGGAAGGAGAGGGAGGAAGGTTCCGACCACTCGCCGCTGGGTGAGACGGCCCTCGGCCCCGCCCACCGCTGCTACGCAACCCGGCGGAAGCGCGTCACCAAGCCCCGCCCCTTTGCTTTAACTCAAACGGAGACTCGAAGCTACGAGCGGCCAACGAAGAGGAAGGAAGGCTCGCCAGGCCTGGGCTCCAGACCGGAAGTCTTTACAGTCCCTGCGAGGACTGGATGGCCATTGGGGAGGGGAATGCTATGTACTTCCCAGGGGGACCAGCAGGGGCGGGTCCCGAGGCCGGCGGCGCTGAAGGGCGAGACTTGGCTCGGGAGGGGGCACGTGTCCCGTGTCCGAAAA
>NW_005368921.1:862018-881495 GCF_000412655.1 Myotis brandtii
GCCGGGATCGGCCTCCCAGAGGCTGCCGACTCTGTGACTCATAGTCATGGGAGTAGATCCTGTGTCCACAGGGCGACCAAGGGGTGGGGGGTGGGGAGAGTCTGACCGCAGAGCTTTGATCTACGATGTCCAACGGGTTGCCAGCCTCTCGCCCGGCCGCACTCCTGCCACATCCACGTCGGCTCTGAACACGAGTAGAATTTCCTGAAACACCTCAGGGGAGAGAAGGGAGATTAAATGCCCCTCTCCCTGGGTTGTGGTTTGATTTCCTTAGGACACAACACCAAGGTTGGGAGGTGGGCGGGAGAGAATCCGCTCCGAGAAAAGTCAACGCGGAGCCTAAAGCCAAGAAAGTAAGGGGTTAATTAAGCAAGCGACGGCATTACAATTACATGAACTCTTAGGCTGATCTGATACTGAACAGTATTTGTTATGGATGTTCGCTAAGCAAATGGTAATGCACGTATGTGCCTTTGTAATTAGCTTATTTTATTTTTTTTAAAAAATATATTTTATTGATTCCTCACAGAGAGGAAGGTAGAGGGATAGTTAGAAACATCAATGAGAGAGAAACATCGATCAGCTGCCTCCTGCACACCCCCCACTGGGGATGTGCTCACAACCAAGGTACATGCCCTTGACTGGAATCGAACCTGGGACCCTTCAGTCCGCAGGCGGACGCTCCATCCACTGAGCCAAACTGGTCAGGGCGTAATTAGTTTATTTTAAAAACAATTTTTTTTGAGAAACAGCCATTTGTTCCACTTATTTATGCATTCATGGGTTGCTTCTTGTGTGTGCCCTGACTTGGGATTGAGCTGACAACCTTGGCTTGTAAGTCAATGCCCTAACCAACTGAGCTACCTAGCCACGACTCTATGTCATGGGTTTATACACATTACTGAGCTAACTACGTTTTGTTGATTATCTAATAAGTCCCAAAGGAAACTAAAGGTTTGGGCCTCCTCTTTGCAGTCACTGGGGGACCCTGAGGTGAATGAGATGGCATTAGGAACAAGTGCCTTTCAAACTGTGAGAGAACCTAATGCAAATTTTGCACTCTGCCCGAGGTCTCATTTCTTTCAAGGTGGTGCATCTACCTGTTGTCTGTGGTGTGAATGCCACTTTTCCCAGAGACCCTGACCAAGTCCATTAAAAAGGAAGGACCCCAAATTAAGATTAAAGATGAGAGCTAAAGCAGTGGGAGAAGAGGAGGAAACTGCCTGCCGTGTGCTAGGCACTGATTTTTTTTTAAAATAACCATTATTCAGTACTTTTTAAAAAATATATTTTATTGATTTGTTTTTACAGAGAGGAAGGGAGAGGGATAGAGAGCTAGAAACATCGATGAGAGAGAAACATCGATCAGCTGCCTCCCGCACCCCTCCTACCGGGGATGTGCCCGCAACCAAGGTACATGCCCTTGACTGGAATCCAACCTGGAACCTTTCAGTCCGCAGGCTGAGGCTCTATCCACCGAGCCAAACCAGTCAGGGCTAGGCACTGCTTTTTATATAATTTCCGTTTGCTCTTCTGCAAAATAGAATTACATATTTAATAATTGTCAGAAAAAGAAGTGAAGCGCTGAGTCAGGTTTCAATCTTTTGTCCGCTGCATTCCACAACCCTAGCTCCCTTTTCCACTGTGTCACGTCTAGGAGAGAAACAAAACCTTAGCTCCTAAGCGTAGTCTCCCGTCAAGGAAAACTGGAACCCGGGGAGCCCCCTGGTGGCCTATTTTTCTCCCTGCGGAGCCCGTCCGTTCCCAGGCTCCTTTAATACCTGGAATACGCCCCCTTCCCGGCGCGTGAATCTCGAGTCCCGATTGGCTGGGCGGGGGCCAGTGGCGGGGCGTGGGGCGCGGCAGAGCGGCGCTCATTGGTCGGAGGAGGCCAGGGGACACTTCCGGGAATGCCCGCACTCCCGCGTTCCAGTGAGCTGCATCCGGCGGCCGCGGGGGCCGGTGGCTCCCCCTGCGGGCGGCTCAGCAGCATACACCGCCGTCCGCCTGGGTGGGTGGTGGGTGAGGGTGGGGGAGGGGAGGGACCGAGTCCCGAGCGGTGCGGGTGAGGGTTCGGGAAGGTTTAGAAACTAAGATTCTATTCCCTGGCTCTGCACCGGCTTCCCCCACCTCCTCTCCGTCGGTTCCCACACCTCGGGGCTTGAGACTGAAAGAGCATCCCGGGAAGGGGCATTCCAGCCCCCAAGCCGCCTATTCAGAGATCCCCCCCGAAATCTGATCTTGAAGTTGGAGGCCCCCGGGAAAGTTCATTTCTAACCTTTCAGAAGAGTGAGAGGGTTTGAGGCTGCCTGACCCCAGGCGAGTGTGGTAGGTGGACCTTGGGCAGTGGAGCATGGGGGCGAAGGCTCCGGGCGATGAGCCTTCATCCCCTTTTCCTCCTTCCAGTGGGGTTCCGAGGCTCAGGCAGCATGACGACGGAGACCTTCGTGAAGGATATCAAGCCCGGGCTTAAGAATCTGAACCTCATCTTCATTGTGCTGGAGACAGGTGGCTATGCTGGGGCCGGGGACCCCCTGTGGGGGTTCTCAGGGTTGGGGGGCAGAAAGGGAAGAACATCACCTCCGTTCTTAATTTGCTCCCGGGGTGGCAGGGTGCACCCCAAAACATGGCTCCCGCCCAGTCGCTCTCCTAGACCCCAGCCCAGGGAGTTGCCCTGAAATGTAGGGTACATGCAACTCTTGCCAGATCCAAGCCTCCAGTGTCTCAGGGGCCTCTTTCCGCTCAGCACCCTCCCCAGCCTGCCCCAGAGATTTAGCTTTGCCCTCTTTGTACTTTTCCCTCACCCCACCAATATGTCAATATATCTAGATCTCATCCTTCTGACCACTCCCCACTCTGTTTATCTGTTCCCTCCAGGCCGAGTGACCAAGACAAAGGACGGTCACGAAGTTCGGACCTGCAAAGTGGCAGACAAAACGGGCAGCATCAATATCTCCGTCTGGGACGACGTGGGCAACCTGATCCAGCCTGGGGACATTATCCGGCTCACCAAAGGGTAAGCCGGCTGGTGACTACTGGCTATCCCAGGGCAGTAACAGTCAAGGGGAGGAGGGTTTAACCGTCCCTGTAACTCTTCTGAGTACTCTGAATCCTGCATTTTGTGCCCCCACAGGTACGCTTCAGTGTTCAAAGGTTGTCTGACATTGTACACTGGTCGTGGGGGTGATCTCCAGAAGATTGGAGAGTAAGTGCTCTTGGGTTTGGGGATGTAGAAGCAGCAGGCCAAGAGGGGAAATTTAAGGTTTGCAAGAAGGCAGCATGAGGGTGTGCAGTCCATGTCCTATACTGGAGGCCTCTAGCACTGGCCCAGAGGATGGGTGTGAAGCTCTGGCCACTTTCTCTCCTTGCAGATTCTGTATGGTTTATTCTGAGGTTCCTAACTTCAGTGAGCCAAACCCAGAGTACAGTGCCCAGCAGGCACCCAACAAGACGGTGAGTCCCATGGCCATGATGTGGAGGCGGGCAGGGCAGGCCAAGAAGCATGGTAGGAAGAAAGGTCTGAGTTTAATTTGTACCTTCAGGTGCAGAACGACAGCAGCCCTGCAGCTCCCCAGCCTACCGCTGGACCCCCTGCTGTTTCTCCAGGTAAACCTGTTTCCTTCCATACACTGGTCCACCTAGTTCCCCTACTCTCCCCAGCCCGGAGAGGTGACCAGCCTTATCCCTTTCCCAAATCTCTCTTCTCTGTATACCCCCCCCCCCCTTGCACCCAATTCTTCTCCCAGTTCTTTTGCAAATCCCTGTGGTGAAAAGATCTGGTTGGGGACCTGTTTCTATGACTGGTAGAGCTCTTGGCACCCTGTTGCCACTACCACTCAAAGGCAAACATAAGAACAGTTTGTCCACAAAGACTGTACTCCTTCATTCTGGCTTGTCTTTCTCTGCTGCTTGTCTGGCAGAACCTGCCCTTTTCTCTTGCTCATTTTGATTTGTTACCCAGTTCTAATACACAGCACTTCTTGTATGACTCACCATAGAGCACACTCCGCACAGCTTTTGAGACCAATGGCCCCGCTGCCCTTCTCGGCCTTGGGATGATGATTCTTCCATCTCATGTACTTCAAGCCCCTGCTTTTTGGTCTCTTGAGGAATTGGGACCTTACTGCTCATCATCAGCGTTTAATTAGAATCATTCCCAAACACACCTCCTTCATCTGGTGGTGGTTTCTCCTCAGGAACCTGGTTTTTACTGCTCTTTTCTCCTTCTGGATCATCTCTCAGCTGACCCTCCTGCTCCCTGAGTGTTTGGCTCTATCTTGCCTCCGATCCATGCCTTAGGTTTCTCCCTGTGACACTAGGCTTCAGGCTGCCTCAGCCCTTCCCCAGTTTGTGTCTGCATCCCCAGTTACCATGGTTTTTCAGAATTGTTTGTGTCAGAACCACCAGGGGTCGTGTGTTTTTTTAGAAACACTATGAAATAGCAACATTTAATTCCACCACAAAAATGAACATCCGGGGGTGGGGGGGATTAACATCCATGTTTTAACTGAAAATATGACTATTACATATTTTCAGGTCTCCATTTTAATTATGGTACATTTAAGCCCGTTTACCCTGGTATTCTTTGCCAGATGTTTATCCACTTTGTCCTCTGCCAGTAGATACAAAAGGCTTAACAAAAAACACGTCTGGCATTAAAACTTACCTTTGACTTTCTATACACTCTCCAAATTTTTTCTGTGAATTGAGGAAAGGGCATTATTTTTTCAGTTCTGGCTGCAGATATCTTAGTCTGGTAGAGTAGGTTTCAACAGGAATGTGGTCTGAGAAGCACTAGCCTATAACTTCTACCCCATTAGCGTTCATAGTGCCCTAGTACGTGAGAGGCAGACATCTGCCTTCATTTAACAAACTTTTATAGATGAGGGATGCCAAGGAATAAATAAAACAGCACCTGCCTTTAGGAGCTTGTAGTCTATGAAGGAGATGGTTGCCTGGCCAGAGTGGCTCAGTGGTTGAGCGTCAACCTATGAACCAGGAGGTCACGGTTCAATTCCCAGTCAGGGCACATGCCTGGGTTGTGAGCTCGATCCCCAGTAGGGGGCATGGAGGAGGCAGCCAATCAATGATTCTCTCTCACCACTGATGTTTCTATCTCTCTCTTCCTCTTGCTTCTTCTCTGAAATCAATAAAAATATATTTTGAAAAAAAAGGAGATAGTCACACAGACGATGATTATAATACACCATGAGTGCAAGGATAGTGATATGCACAGCTGTGGGAGCACCAGGGAGTCATCTCACACACCTGCTATAATCACACATTTAAAATGTGCTCTCTCTCTCTCTCTCACACACACACACACACACACACACACGTTATTTATTAGTGGGGAGGGGTGGGGTGAGAGAATGTGTAATAATTTTTTTCCTTATTCTCATCTGTATTTTCCAAAATGAACATGTGTCATTGTGATACACACCAGGCCTTTTTATTTATTTATTTATTATTATTATTTTTTATTTAATATATTTTTTATTGATTTCAGAGAGGAAGGGAGAGGGAGAGAGAGATAGAAACATCAATGATGAGAGAGAATCATTGATTGGCTGCCTCCTGCACTCCCCCCACTGGGGATCCAGCCCACAACCCGGGCATGTGCCCTTGACCAGAATCGAACCCGGGACCCTTCAGTCCGCAGGCCCATGCGCTATCCACTGAGCCAAACCCGATAGGGCACACCAGGACTTTTTAACACACACACACACACACACACACACAAATGAAAGTTTATTTATAAAGTTACAGCGATAGAAGTGAGCTGTAGAAGAAAAGAGCTAAAGAAGCAAGTTACAGAGGCAAAGAAGGGCCTTGGAGTTTAGTAAAGGACACTCGATAAGAAGATTCAAAGAAAATTCGATCGGGTGGCTCTGTGGGGAGAGAGTGTGGGTTTATTGTGTTGTGTTTTTTTTTTCCTTAACGATCCTTCTTTTTTTTTTTTTTTAAATATATTTTATTGATTTTTTACAGAGAGGAAGGGAGAGGGATAGAGAGTTAGAAACATCAATGAGAGAGAAACATCGATCAGCTGCCTCCTGCACACCCCGTACTGGAGATGTGCCCCGCAACCAAGGTACATGCCCTTGACCGGAATCGAACCTGGGACCCTTCAGTCCGAAGGCCAACGCTCTATCCACTGAGCCAAACCGGTCAGGGCAAACGATCCTTCTTATAACACAGAAACTTCAGGCCCTTCCCCTTCCCATGCTTTTCCAGTTTCACAGTCACTTTTGGTACAGGGGCATTTTGTCAGAGGTCCTTGAGCCTAGAACTAAATAGCTAATTCTAGGTCTGATTCCCAATGATACAAGATGACTCAAAGAGAAAAATATCATACTAGAGTTCATGTAGCAACTTCTAAACTGACAGAGTCTTTCCTGGGGCTCCATTCACACAACCCACATTCTTTGCACTTGGTCCAGTTGACATTAATGTGCAGCTGTGCTGATGAAATACTGTGCGGTTCTCTGGGGTATGGGAGGAGGCCCTGGGGACGCACCCCTCTCCCACCTTAGTTCTCTAATTTCTGTGTTTCTTCCCCTTCTCCCACAACTAGCCTCTGAGAGCCAGAACGGGAATGGACTGAGTGCCCCCCCAGGTCCTGGTGGTGGCCCGCACCCCCCTCACGCTCCTTCCCACCCCCCCAGCACCCGAATCACCCGAAGCCAACCCAACCACACACCTGCCGGCCCTCCTGGCCCCTCCAACAACCCTGTCAGTAACGGCAAAGAAACCCGGAGAAGCAGCAAGAGATAGCAAGACATTCTTCCTCCCTCCCCACCACTGACCATATCCCAAGTGTCAGCTAGAGAACACAGCCTCTCCTGGGCTGCTGGCTTGGGGGTGGGAAGGGATAGGTAGCAATATTTTAGCCACTAAACTTCACTAAAGGGGTGGTGAGAAGAGGCCTTATCCACCCTACACCCTTACTCACCCCTGTACCCAGTGGAAGCTGCCTGTGCCCTGGGATGAGGGTCTCTGCCTGCCCTTCCTCTTCAGCAGTGAGTTATGGTCTGTCTCTTGTACGTGTGTGATGTGGAAATCTCATTGAACCCCTTCTTCCCAATAAATGTTACTACTCTGTACTCGACTCCTTTGCTTTTTGTGGGGAAACGACAAGGTGAGCAGCTGGGCATTTGGGAAATGGCCTCGGAGGCGGAGAGGAGACTGGTTCCCGGCAAGGAGGCCCAGGCAAAGCAGGCCTGCCCCTTTAAGGTAGTGCCCCTCCCCTGCCCCCTCCCTGCAGGTGACCCTTGCCCGCCTGCCTGTCTACCCCCCTCACAGCTGGAACCTAGAAGGCTGTGTCCCCCTTCCTCTGGGCGTCCTTTCTGCCTCCTGCTATCAGGTAATACCAGCCTCGACCCCTTGGACCACTCACCCCAGTCAGGCTGCTGCCCCGATTCTGGGCCAGGTCAGACTTCGGAGGGGAGCCGAGATACTCCTTCCCTCCTCCGACAGAGCTTCCCCTCGCTTGGTCATTGATTCCCAGAGCTCCGGCTCTGACTCTCTGGGGTGGGGAATTGCCAAAAACAATGCCTTTCCTGTGCACGTGGGTTGCCACTTAATCTGCTTCTTCACCTTCCTCTCCCGTTGGGGAACAGCTGGGTCCAACTTTCCCCGGGAACGTGGGGATGGGGTGGCGATGAATGAAGCCCAGTGCCAGATGTAAGGGGTGGGGGGTGAGAGTGTATGCAGGGAAAGGCTAAAATAGCACCAACTGGGTTAGGGGGTAGAGTACTTAGAAGAAAAGACCAGGCCTAGATTCTCCTTAGCCATGTGGCTTTTCCAGGGGCAGAGGGTGGCCCCTCCCTACTGGGGGCCCTAGCAGAGACTGACCTTTGACCCCATCCAAGAGACCAGTGAACCATTAACTCCTCTACCATGTGAGCCTTCCCACACTTGCCCCACCCCTGGCCCCGCCCCGAGGCAGGTGGGCTAAGGGGGGGGCTTGTCCATCCCAGCCTTCCATCTGACGTGGCCTCCATTCCACCTGGGAGCCTGGAGGCTGAGCCCCGCTGGCTCCCCTCCCCGACTCAGGAGCCTCTTAGTGTCCGCAAGGCCTGACAGGCCGAAGGTGACGACGTTCTTCTGCCAGTGGAGGTGAGGTTCTGGGCATTGGCGGGGGAGACAGAGTGGGGGGAGGGTTTAGGGGACGGAATAGGCCATCAGCTCTGGGTCAGGTGAGGGGAGCACTTTGAGTCAAAGAAGGTGTTCTAGGAACTGGCAAAGGAGAGGAGAGACTGCAACAGCTGGAGGCCATGGGAGGGAGAAGGGAGGCTAGAGGGGGGGCTGCTGCTGAATTTAATGTGGGGGCTGAACGAGCAGTGAGGGGTCCCCTCTGGCCCTGAGCTGAGCAGCAGGGCAGGAGCACTGACCCTTCCTCCTTGCTCTTCCAGGGCACCGTCCTCAGGATGTTCCGGGGGGAATAGAAGCGAGAACCAGAGCCTCTTACCAGTTCCTCCCCACAATGGGGCTCCCGACCAGTCCCCTGCTGGCTGGGCTGTGTGTGTGTGCGGCCTTGAGCTGGGGAGGGGGTTCAGCCCCCAACCTGGGCCCTGCTGAGCTGGAGCAGAACCATTACCTGGCCCAGCTGTTTGACCTGTACGGGGAGAATGGCACGCTGACTGCAGGGGGCCTGGCCAGGCTTCTCCACAGCCTGGGGCTAGGCCAAGTTCAGGGGCTGCGCCTGGGACAGCATGGGCCTCCAGCTAGTCGGCCTGCACCCCCAGCAAGAGACAACGCCACACACAGGTACTAACCCTTCCCCCCGGCCCCAGATCCCACATCCCAGCTCTTTTTAGTGCTCAGATCCCTCTCCAGTTGTCTACTTCTGGTTCCTAAAGTAAGGTTTCTGAGATTACAGATTGTTCAAAAACTGACTCCTTGTATCCCCTTCAAGGCTTCTTTTGCCTCTATTGCCTTCTCAGGCTCTCCTTTTCCAAATCCCTGTGCCCTTCGATTCCTTGCTTTTAGTCCGAAAGCTCAATGTCTCCAGGCTGACCTGACTCCCAATTTGTAGCATTTTGGGCTGTTCCCTGACTCCTATTTCCTCTCACACCCATGCCCCATATTCCTATAAGCTGACAATTCTCAGATCCTCCCAGGACTGACATTTTATGGTTTCTGGGTCCCAGGAACTCCAGCCAGTGCCTGGTCTTCCCTCTTCCTCTGGTAGCCTCTCAAGTGGGACTTCTCAGAGAACATGGGCATCTGACTTGTTTTTTTCTTTAAATCCTCACCCGAGGATATTTTTTTCATTGGTTTTTAGAGAGAGTGGAAGGGAGGGAAAGAGAAACATCGATGTGAGAGACACATCGATGGGTTGCCTCTCACACGTGCCCCGACCGGGCCGGGGATCAAAGCCTGCAACCCAGATACATACCCTTGACCAGGAATCGAACCCGAGCAAGCCCCTTCCGTCCCAGGCTGACCCCTAACCACTGAGCCAAACCGGCCAGGGCTGGCCATCTGACTTTCTATCCCATCCATCTAGGCCTCAGGACCCCAAATTGAATGTGGATGTCTGGTCAGAGCTGCCTCTGGATCCCTCAGGGTGGGGTGACCTTGAGGAGCCAAAGGCCCCCCACCCACCCCATGGGCCAGCCCCCTCGGGCCTGGACCTGTTTCACAGGCTTCTGTTGCTGGACCATTCGCTGGCTGACCATCGGAATGAGGATGTGAGTCTGATGATCTCTGGAGAAGGGGAAGGAGCCATGGGATTTAGATGGCATGAAATATTTAAAGAGTCAGTAACTTAAAAAAATTTTTTATTTAGTGATTTTAGAAACATCGATTTGTTGTTCCACTTTTTTTTTTTCATCATCATTTATCCCCTCAATGCCCTCTTCCACCTCCACTCACCCCACCTCCACCCTGTTTCACCTATTTAATGCACTCATTGGTTGATTCTTGTATGTACTCTGACTGGGGATCGAACCTACAACCTTGGCGTATCGGGATGACACTCTAAACAACTAGCTACCCAGCCAGGGATAACGAGTCAGTAATTTAATACAGTTCCTTTTTAAAAATCCAGATGTGGTCTTTTTTGTTGTTGTTAATCCTCACTCAAGGATATTTTCCATTGATTTTTAGAGAGAGTGGGAGGGAGAAGGGTGGGAGAGAGAAACATTCATCGATGTGAGAGACACATCAATTGGTTGCTTCCCACATGCCCCCCATCTGGGCTGGGAATCAAACCCAAGACCCTTTGGTTTCAGGGCTGTCTCTCTAACAACTGAGCTACACTGGCCAGGGCAACCCAGATGTGGGCTTAGGGTATGTGATCCCGGCTTAGGTGTCACACTTGAGAAACCAGAGAAGCAGCCCAGGGTAGGCTGTGGGGCTGGCTATCTGGAGAGGAGACCTGCAGAGAGCTGACAGCTGTCTTCACCCAGAAAAGACAGAGAACTTGTTCCACCTACACCAGAGGGCAGCCAGAGCTAACCTGAAGCAGGCCTGGCGAGGGTGAGCACCCATAGCAGGAAGCACTCAAGCCAAGGCTGGGTAAACATGTGACAGGGCTGCTGAGAGGAAGGTTTGATGGCTTTACAGGTTTTTTTTCCTTCTAAGAATCTGGACTGGAGAATTCTAGTTGTCCAACTGACTCCATGATTAAATCAGTGAAATCATCAGGTGCTTGGGAGGGAGGAAAATGGTGGCACTGTTCACTAGCAGCCAATCTGCATTGAATTGAATATTTGCATCGGATTGACTATTTGAATATTCACTAATTAACACATACTGAGTACCTGTCCCTGTCCCCCAGTCCCTCCCTGATGCACGGGGTGGGGTGGGGGTGAGAGGGGGCCTGGGAGAGACCCAGGAGTCCAGGTGGTGGAAGGGCAGATCGGAGTCACAGTTGAATGTGTGACTCCCAACTCAACTCCCCTAGTGTCTGAATGGCTCCCAGCTGCTGGTCAACTTTGGCCTGAGCCCCGCTGCTCCTCTGACCCCTCGGCAGTTCGCTCTGCTATGCCCAGCCCTGCTTTATCAGATCGACAGCCGTGTCTGCATCCAGGCCCCAGTTCCAACCCCACCAGGGGATCTACTATCTGGTCAGTGAGTGAGAGTGGGTGGTAGGGGGCACCCTCAATCCTGGTAGGGAGTGGGTTCCATGCCAAGGAAGGGGTTCATTGGGGTACTGCCTCCCCTTGCAGTGTATCTTTGCCTCTTAGCCTCCCCTCCCCCGATTCTCCAGCCCTGGTTCACAGCGCCCTGGCAGTCCTGCTGCTCAGCCTCCCCACACCCCTCTCACTGCTGCTGCTTCGCCTCCTGGGATCTCGTCTATTGCGGCCCCTGCTGGGCTTCCTGGGGGCCCTGGCCGTGGGCACCCTTTGTGGGGATGCGCTGCTGCACCTGCTGCCACATGTACGTGGATCCCCTTCCTTATTCCCCTGCCCCCACTGGTGGACGGCCCCTCATATCCAAGTGTTCCCAGTCATGGGACATCCCTCCCCGTCAGCCCACAGCTGCCTTCTGGTAGAACGGGAGTGAAGGCTGCCACCTCACACCCAGGAGGGGGACGGTGTCGGGTGCAGGGGTTTCTGGGGTCTGCCCTGACCTCCTCTCTGTCAGGCACAAGGAGGGCATCACTCCGGACCTAGTGGGCGACCAGAGGAAGACCTGGGTCCAGGGCTGTCGGTACTTGGCGGTCTCTTTCTGCTCTTCTTGCTGGAGAACATGCTGGGGATTTTGCGGCGCCGAGGGCTCAGGCCAGTGAGTGAGACTCTCTTTTCCTCCTTCTACTGAGATCAGAGTCCCAGCCAAGAACTGGCCACATGAACCAGAAGGCGAGGGGCTGGGTGTGCTCCTGGCTTTGCCGTTTGCCTGACGGCAGGCCCTGACTGCTAAGGGAATGGGCAGGGCTCCCTCAGCGTAGACTCAGGACTCTGTCTGGCCCAATAGCTTCCTCTCCTGAGTTCAAGGCAACAGCAGGGAGATGCCAAACTGGGAAGAGAGTAGAGGCCAAAATACATCCCCAAGTGCCAAAAACAGAACCAGGTGTTCATTTTCCCAGCCGGTAGCCTGGCCTCTCCTTAGCCCCCAGCTCTGCTGCCTCCTCCACCAGGAGGGATACCCTCCTATTTTAGAGATGCTGCAGGCGAAAAAGGGAGGATCTCAGAACACCAGACCTGGACCCAGAGGACAGCAGTGGGATGGCACTTCAGCCCCTACCGGCAGCTCCAGGTAACAGGAGGAGAAAATGAAGACTAGGCTCCCACTCTCATTTTCAGCCACTAACACTGTCCTTGTCCTCCTTTCTGCAGAGCTAGGGGCTCAGGGCTGCAGGGAGCTGGACAGCCACCCCCCGCCAGCCCCAGCCCCTCCCGGGCACCAAGGCCACAGTCATGGGCTCCAGGGTAGCAGTGACACCAGTATAACATGGATGGTCCTCCTGGGAGATGGTCTGCACAACCTCACGGATGGGCTGGCCATCGGTATGACCGGAGGGGACAGAGGCAAGATGAGAGGACCGCAGAGGGAATGTAGGCCCTGCCCCTGGGGAGTGCTTTCTTCCAGACTGCCCACCTCGTTCTGCAACCCCAGGTGCTGCCTTCTCTGACGGCTTCTCCAGCGGCCTCAGCACCACGCTAGCAGTATTCTGCCATGAGTTGCCTCACGAACTGGGTAGGAATGGCAGAGTGGGGTTGGGGTGGAACGTGGAAGTTGGCAGGTGACATTGGTGAGGGGCAGCCCTGGCTTATTCCCTCCTACCCTGTCCTCTCTTCCTAATAGGTGACTTTGCAATGCTGCTCCGGGCAGGGCTGCCCTTTCGGCGGTTGCTGCTGCTGAGCCTAGTGTCTGGAGCTCTGGGACTAGGGGGTGCTGCCCTGGGGGTGGGGCTCAGTTTGGGCCCCGTCCCCCTCACTCCCTTGGTGTTTGGGGTGACGGCTGGGGTCTTCCTCTATGTCGCCCTGGTGGACATGGTGAGGTGTGGGGTAGTGCAGAGGAACAGGGGCGGGGGGGGGGGGCACACGGAACAGGGTGCAGACCACAGGCCTGCAGAGTCTGAGAGACCAGGGCCTGGAAGAGCTGGGGTGGGGGCTGCTACTTTCTGACACCCTCTCATGTTTCGGGGACAGGTAAGGCAGGACCCTGATGTTTTCCTTTTCTTCCAGCTGCCATCCCTGCTGCGTCCTCCCGAGCCTCTCCCTCCCCTGGAAGTGCTCCTGCAGGGGCTGGGGCTGCTGCTGGGGGGCAGCCTCATGCTCACCATAGCCCTGCTGGAGGAGCAGCTGCGGCCCCTGGTCTCTGATGGCTGACGGGCCAGTGGAAAGGCATCCAGCTGCCCTTCCTTCCCCCCAACCACAGGAATGGAGGCGGGACACAGGGCCAGTAGGAGCAATAGGATTTTAATAAACAGAACCCATCCTAAAGCCATGACTACGACAGTTGTACTTGCACCAAAACAGCATAGAAAACCAGGATGTGGTGGGAGAGGGCTCAAAGCAGGTTGGGGAGGACATGAGTTGGGCTGGAGGATGCAGGGTGCATCAATCTGTGGGGACAGCATTGTGCTTTAGCCCAGGGAGGAGGGGAAGGGATGGGGCAATGCACTGAGGTCCCCCCTTTTTCCTGCTGCCCTCAGCACCCTGGGGATACAGGCATCTGGGCAGATCTGCCCTTTATTGCTGACCACCAGCATTAAACACCCCCGACCCCAACGCTAGCACCACAGGTGGATCCAAGGCAGGGAGGAGGGCAGGAAGGGGAACATTGCTTAGAGAAAGATTCCACTAGAATCCAGTGAATTGTGCTCAGTTCTCTTTACTTCCTACAACCGAGTACATGGGTCACAGGGTGGAGGGCACAACAGGACATGGAACATGCCCCTCCGTGCTCCCAACACACCCCTGCACACAGGATGGTGGTGTCTGCAGCATCACAGGTCATGCAGGGCACAAGGAAGGGGAGGATCACACACACATAGACGTCCGCAGCGAGTACCAGACAGAGAACACCCCTGGATATACACAGCTGTACACAGGGAACCCCAGGTCCCCACCCAACCCTCTCCCCTGTCTTGCCGTCCCCCCGGCAGGAGGAACTGTATTGCTTTGAGAGAGCCACCCTGGGGGCCACTCTGCCAGGCACCCTCCCCTCCCACCCCACCCCATTTTGGCACATCTGCAAGACACACAGCAGCGAGAGTAGGCACCCTCCCTCCCAGGCTTCTGTGGCTTGGAGTTGAGGAAGGGGATAGGAGACTTCATCCTCCACCTTTCCCCTAGCCCTTCCCAACCCCTACCAAGCCCACTCCAGCCAGAACCCACCCCCACCCCCAAACGCACACATACAAAGCTGAGCTACCCAGGAATACAGGGAACAAGGAGATTGTCCGGGATGGGAGCAGAGGCAGTGGGCGAGAAAGGACTGGAAGCAGAGACCCCACCTGGTGTGGGGGTAAGACTGGCACAACAGCTACTTTAGTGCAATTGGAGAGGGTGCCCACGGTGAGGGATGGACATGGGGGGAAGGCTCTCCCCAGCTTCCCTGGGCGCAAAGCCAGGCTCCCCAGGGAAGGGGCCTAGCAGGAGTGAGCACGGGCCAAGGGTGGATCCTCTCGTCACCCGCCGCCCTCTGCCCTCCCGGACGCAGTGACAGTGTCCCCCTCACACCTAAGTGGGCAACAGCAGCCTCAGAGTCAGTACCTTCAAGTAATTCATAGAGCAGACCCTCCCCACCCCAGCTTCCTCCCATCTCTGGGATTTGGTCGCTTCTCTAGGGGTTGGGTTGGGAGGAGGGAGTCCTCAAGACAGACCCTTCCTTCTCCGCCTCCCTCTTCCCAGACCACTGGGCTTGGTCCTCAAAGACTCCTCCCCTCCGCCCTTGCCCAGCACGGGTCAAGGTGCGGCGGACGGAGCCACCATGATCAGGGGAAGGGCTGCTTTGCTCCTTCTCCCTCCTTCTCACAAGGTAGGGTTCAAACTAGGCAGGATGGGGCCCCACAGGGGTTTGCCCCGGAGGGGGTTTCTGGGCGAGGGTCTGTAAGGCTATTTTCCTTTGCGGTGGGAAGGGGAGGAGGGGATGAACACTGGGTATGGGGACAGGGTGAGGAATGGTGGAGAGGGAAGGAGGAAGGGGCCTCCCTGCTGGAGCACAGTCACTGGAGTCCTTCAAACGAAAAAACACGCATGTGCACAAGATCCACAGTGGGCCTGCTCCCAGCCCCTCCAGCCTGGCTCCACCCCACCTCTCAGGGCCCCTTCTAAGACCCCAGAGAAGGTTTTGGGGGTACAGCTGTAGAACCGTTCACTCTGGCCCTACACTCCGGTGCCCCCAGCCTCTTCTCCCCTTCTAGGTCCAGGGAGGAAGAAGGTGCTCAGGTGGGCAGACAGCGGTGGAAACAGTATTGAGTTTTCCTTTGGTTACATATTGAAGGCAAAGGTGAGCTGGACTTACAGTCAAAACGGATAGGGATGAGGAAGGAGAGGGGCCATGGCTGGGGCTGGAGAGGGGGTAGGCCCTCCTCAGCCCCTCCACCCCAAGGAACACGTCTAAGTGGGGTGGCCGTCCCTCAGTCTCATCTCTCCCACCCCCCACAGCACCAAACAAAAGGAGAAGCCCCCTCCCCCAGGGGCTGCTCCCCACCCCAACCTGGGCTGTACATTCAGTGGTTTCAGCAGTCCTATGGCTCAGGGGCCAGGGGGTGGGGGAGGTGGCCCGTCAGTCTCAGCTGGACAGTGGCAGTGACCTGGGTCTGTTGGTCCATCCTGGGACCCACAGTTTGTGCCATTTGTTTTTCTGAAGGATAGTACACAACCCTACCAAAGCCACCGCCCAATCAGAAACATATCCCCACAAAATCAGAAACTAAAAACTGGCTCTTTTCATCTCGCCCTCTGATTTACACATCTGTTTCCCTGTCTCCTATGTAGCCCTAGCTCTGTCTCCTTTGCTGGGACCTGGGGCTGCTCCCAGGATCCTCACTTAAAATAGGCCTTTTCTCAAAAGTGCTTATTACTTGAAGCAAGTGCTTTAGCTGCGGTGGGGAGGGGAGGGAGAGGGCAGGTGAAAGGAAGGAGAGGTTTCTTCCCCACCTACCCCCTCAAGACTGGGGGGCATTCTGCCTGTTTTTCACTTCTCCACACCCGTTTAAGTCAAAGAGGTTTAAAAAAAATCTTAACATTAAAATAAATATGCAGTGGCCATGAGAATGGTCAAAATGCTTCAAAAAACAAGGGACCGGAGAACCTGGGGCGGGGTTTCCTTTGGCATAGGAGAGGCTGCTTGTCCTCCAGGCCTCACAGCCGCGTGAGGGCGAGGACGCCCCACATGCCCAGCACGGCTGACGGTGTGCTGACGGGGCAGCCGGGAGCAGCCACCAGAAATCTCATCCAGCAAAACCATGGGGCTCCTGACAAATACTCCGACTCTTCCTGTCATCACCGAGCGCTGATAAAGGAGAACACGACCGACACCCCGAGAGTCTGCTCTGGGGGACCCGCTCCCTTCTCCCCCGCCCCCCACCACCTAATTCCCAGCACCAAAATGAGAGGGAGGGGATGGAATGGGAAGATTTCAGGAGAGAGAATTAAAGTTAGGGGCAAGCTCTGCAGATCCAGCAGGGTGGGGGGCTGCAGCCCTTAAGAGAGGTCACATTGATTGTCGTATAGGGGAGGACGGGGTGTAAAAGGAGGTGGGCAAGAGGGGCGTCGCAAGGCCCTTTGGCTTTGAAAACAAAAATAAAAACTAAAAGCTGCACAATCCTTCTCACCAATAATGGTCATTTGGAAGCTTTGAAATGGTTTAGGAACTGAGGGGTGGGGGAAGCAAAATAGAGGATAAAAAGGGACAAGGAACGAAAAGAATAAGGACTTGGACAAACACCCCAGGCATCAGGGAACCAGCATGAGGTATGGTTAAGGGTGTCTGTGAGGGAGGGAGGGGCCCTGGGATGCTCCCTCTCCCCTCAGCCCACCCTGGCAAGGGTAGCAAGATTTGCAGGGGCTACAACTGGAAATCAGGTAAGATGGTGGATAAAGCAAGCATGAGAGCGGGGCAGGAGAATGAGGGACCCCCTGGCAGGGGCAGACCCTCTACTGTGTAAACGAAGCCCATCCAGTTCTCAGGGGACAATACTGATGGCAGCCAAACTGGGCAAGGATGCACTGTGGGCACGGAGGGGGCATGACCTCTATTCAAGTTCTGTGTCTTGGCCCCTGGCTGAGGTATTGAGTGTGAGGAAGGGAACACTGGGCTGTGGGAAGGGGTCCAACTGTCCAGGAGGCTTAGCTAGGAGATGGATGGACAGGGCTTTTGGAGGGACCAGGGCCAAATTCAATGCTACATTTAGAGAAGAAACTGCCCCCTCCTCATCCAGCCCAGTTTGGCTTTTAGGGTGCAGCTTTGAGGAATCTTCTCAGTGCAGCCCCTAGCTCAAACCCCTCTCTCCCTGCTGCTGGGAGGCAAAGCCCTCGCCTCGGTATCTGCTGTTGCTCCTTAGATCAGAGCTTCATCCTCACTGGGAGGGGAAGCCCGGTCCCGAGTAGCCACGGTCCCTAGTCTGCCCTGCCCCTCCCACCATCTTTGGCTTCAGATCAGGGGTGACTGGGGGCCGTGGGTGCTCTTGGACATAATGGAAGGTGGTAGCAGACAGGGAGCAGAGGACTATAGGATGGGGGCACAGGAGGAAGAGCACAGTCCCTCCCTCCACACACATGCAAACACATGCCTGAAACACATAGGACATACTAGGGCTGTGGTTTTGAAATGGGCAGGAAATTAATTTGTTTCTTTCCCTAAAGGATAAAATGCTTACTTAAAAATTCATGACAAGCCTCAAAGTTAAGAGAGAGGAGAGCCAGGGAGGGAATGGCCAGAGGCTCTGGCCTCCCAAAAGAAGTTAAAAGAAGAAGCGGGTTAAAGTGCGTGGTTGGGGCCAGGCCAGCAGGGAAGGGGAGCGGGAGGAGTAGGCTGTGGGGGCAGAACCAGCCCTTGATTTGCATATGAGGCGGCCAGGGGAGAGTGCAGGATTGGGGCCCAGGTACAGTAGTTGCTGCTTCAAGTGTTTTGCATTTGAACTTTAGGGGGATGGGATACAGAAATGGGGGAAAAGCTCCAGGCCCCAGTGCTAAATACCCTCCCCCCTTGTCCACTAGCTGCCCCTGAAGGGGGAGGGGTGCCCCCAGAGTGCTCACACAGTACCAGAGATTAAGGCTTCTCACTGCTGCGGGGATGGAGGAGCCGGCCGAGCAGGGAGGCAGTGATGGGAATGGAAGAGGAAGGGATCTGCCTGGCAGGAGGGGCGGGGGACACAGAGAGGAGAGTCAGGGGGAAGAGTTGGGGTCGCTGGCAGCAGAAAGAGGGAACTGAGAGGTGGGGTAACAAGAGGGGGAGCCAGGCATTTAGCAATCATTTTGGGACACTTGGCAGAAGGGGCTGCCCTGGGGGTACCAAGGGCCTGGGGTGCTCCCTGTCAGTCCCAGACCCCTGCCAGGCCAGGATGGTATGGCAAAGGGGTGAGCAGCTGCTCCCCAGTGCTTTTCTCCCCCCTCCAACCCCCAACCCAGTCGTGTTCTCCTTTAAAGTGCCCTAAATGTATAGACTTTTTCTAAATAAATAGAATAAGATATCAAGCCACCGGCAGGGAGAGGGACACTGGAAAGGGGCTACTCAGAGTAGCAGCCGTCTAGCCCAATGGCGCCGTGCCGCTCCTGGCTGTAGGGGCAGGAGGCCCCGTGGGGCAGGGCCCCGCAGCCACCCACCGTCTTGACTGCTGCAATGCTGCAGTTCTTGAGCAGGCTGAAGCTGAAAGGACTGACGGCGTCCTTGGGTGGGAAAGGCTTCATGGTGGAAAGGATCAAGGCCAGGCAGTCTGCCACATCTTTGTTGGGGGCACAGGCCAGTGCTGGGGTGTGACCTGCAGGCAAGGGTAAGAACTAAGGCACAGAGTCCTGTATCTCTGGGCCCCCATTCCTCCTCTCCTAGGCCCTGAGCGCTCTTATCTGTGGAGCGAACCGAGGCAGTCAAGCACTCAGTATGGCCAGAGGTCAAGGGCCATGAGGGTCAAAGGAAGCTGACAGGTAGGCTGTGGAAGTGTGGAGCTAAAGGTGGAGCATGGGGGACAGGAGGCTGAAGGATGGGGGGCGGTCTTCCTGAGGACCCTGCTGGCTCTACCTGATTCCAACAGATTTCCCTCAGAGACTAGCACACTGGTGCTTGGGACAAAAAGCCAGTTTATAGCAAATTTAAGAGGTCACCTCCTGAAGAGTGTCCCTGACCCCAAACCCAGGAAAGGTGGGGGCTCCACTCACCTTCTTCATCCACAGCCAGCACTGTGGCCCCACGACTCAGCAGGGCCTGCACCACAGAAGCTAGACCATTCCGGGCAGCGATGTGGAGTGGCCTTGGGAAAGGAAAGAGGAGCATGAAGGCAGTGGGGTGCGAGCTGCCCTGCCACCCCGGCCAGACCAGCAGGGCGCTGAGCAAACACTGTGAGTGCCAGAGAGCC
>NW_005368921.1:881531-891877 GCF_000412655.1 Myotis brandtii
AGCCCCTTCCCCAGCACTCACATCTGCAGCGCACTGTTGGTAGCATTGATAAGGCCAAGGTCTTGGGTTTCTGCCAGGATCATGAGGGCACATTTCTCATGGCCCTGAGGGAGAGGAACAGAGTGCAGACTGTGAAGTGGAAGCATGACAGGCCACAGAGGAGGAGAAGGGGAGTGTGGCAGTGGGACAAAGAGCTACCCCACCGTCTGACAGGCTAGCTGATCCTGACTTCCACGCCGGTCCTCTGCCCCATCAAGCCACCCAGCCCCTTCACATGCCCTGCCCTATGCAGCCTCACCACCACCCTCCAGGCAGTACCTTGCTACAAGCCAAGTGGAGGGCAGTGTTCTTGTTCTCATCCAGCACAGTTAGGTCTGCCTTCCCTCGATACAGCAGAAATTCTACAAGAGAAAGGGGACCGAGCGGGACTGACGCCTCCCCCAGAGCAGCAGCCATCCCGGCTCTCCACCCTCCTATCTGCATATATTGTGCATCACATCTGCAGAGGGTGAAACACCCAAGACATGCCTCCTGCTTCCTGAACCCCACAGGCAGGGCTGACCCATCTTGCAGAAACCCCAGGGGAGCGCCTCCCTCCTGGAAACACACCCACAGCAGCAGTCTGCCCGTTCTCAGCCGCCGTCATGAGCGCGGTGCGGCCCGTGTGGTCAGTGGCATCCACCTCAGCCTCATGTTGCAGCAGCATCCGGAGCCCAGAGACGTTGTCCGCGAAGGCAGCGGCGTGAAGAGGGGTCCTGCGGGTGGGGGTCCGGGCACAGTGAGACAGGAAAGGAGGTCAGAGGGGCTTCTCCCCATGCCTTTCGCCACTCACTCACCGTCCTTTGGCATCTCGGCTGTTCACAATCTTGGCACCCAGAGCTCCCAGCAGCATCTCTGTGGTGCTGTCCTGGTTATTAATTCTGGGGGAAGAGGAAGGCTTAGCAGGAGGGGCAAGAGAAGCAAACTCCTGTGCAAAGCCCAGGTCAGGGACCCTTGAGAAGAGCTGAGGCAGAGGAAGGGACTTACACTGCACAGTGCAAAGGAGTGAAGGGGTTTCCTTCCAGGTATTGAAATGGGCTGTGTTCAAGTAACAACTCCAGACAATCTTCATGTCCTAGGCATGAGGAAGGAAGAGGAGTGATGGACAGAGATAACACCAGGGTTCCCACATCTGTCCTCTCCCATCTCCTGACACTCCATTCTACCTCCAGAACCAGATCAACCCAGGTCCCTCCCTCAACCCCCTTGTCCTGCGTCTCTGTACACACTCCTGAGCCTGCAAAGCCCCCAGGCCCATACCAGTGTAGGAGGCCCAGTGCATGGGCGAGTATCCGCTGTAATCCACGCCGGCATCCAGGGGGTCTGTGGAAAGGGCAGCCTGCAGCAGGGTCCGCAGGACCGCAGTGTGGCCACAGGCAGAGGCCAGGTGGATGGGCGTGCGGCCCTTGAAGTCTCGGCACAGCACAAACGCGTCGTGGTCCAGCAGGGCAGCCAGGCAGTCCTCACAGCCAGTCACTGCCTGGGGTGGGGAGTGCAGTTGAGGAGCCACTCCCTTTCCAATGACCAGTCACTGGGGCTGGCCCAGGAGTGAGAGCCACCTCCAGAGCTCCCATCCTAGTCTTTTTTTTTTTTTTAATTGGGGGGACATTGGTTAATAAAATAATACAGGTTTCAGGTATACAATTCTACAAACACATCATCTGTATGTCTTGTGTGTTTACCACCCCATCCAATCCTAGCCTTTACAACAGTGACTCCAAGTGTTAGTCACCAGCAGCTGCTTCCTTTACTCTCTAAGCCAGTGGTTCTCAACCTTGGCTGCACATTAGAATCACCTGGGAATCTTTTTAAAATCCTGATTTCTGGGCCTCATCCTCTGGAAATTCTGTTTCTTTGTTTTGGGGTGGGGCCACAACATTCATAACAAAGAAACAGAATTTCCGGAGGATGAGGCCCAGAAATCAGGATTTTAAAAAGATTCCTGATGATTCTAATGTGCAGCCAAGGTTGAGAACCACTGCCCTAAGCCAACATATAATCAGGATGGCAAGAGTGAATTCTGGCACTCTGGAATGGGAGACAGATGCGGAGTACGGAGACTAAGGGAATCCAACAATCCAGGGGGACAAGGAGGCAGCTTTAGGACATGTGATGGTGGAGAAGGACTGGGTAATGGCATCTTCATCCGATGGGACAGGGCCAGCAGGTATCCTGGGGCAGAGCCTGGCTGGTGAGCAGGTGGCTGTATGTGATTACAAAGCAAGGCGATCAGGAGATCAGCTGCGGATGTCAAGTACTCATCCCGGAGCAAACACAGTGAAGCCCAATAAGACTCGGCACAAAGTCCTGGCCCACCTGCCAGACGATGTGATGTCCTACTGCTGGCGGGCCCTGGGCTCCTCATCCAGGCCTGTCTATGAGCAGCCCCACCCAGGGCTCACTTACCCCACGGTGGAGGGCGGTGCAGCCCCGGAGGTCAGCAGCATCAGCTGTGGATCCTTTCTCTAGCAGCAGGTGTACACAGTCCACATGGCCATTCATGATGGCCAGCATCAGCGGGGTTCTACAGAGGGGGCAGGAGAAGGGTGAGGGCCCAGCAGTGACGGGAAAGCCTGCACACCACCCCGGCCCACACTCACTGTCCATAGGCATCCATGACATCTGTGATGTCAGCTCGTTCCCCACTGTCGATCAGCAAGTGCAGGGAGTCAGTGTGACCAGAGGCAGCTGGGGGGAAAGGGGGCCTGTGTCAGGGCATGGTCCGGGGGAAGGAGGCCAGGGCAAGGCTCAAGGGGTGGGGGATAGGAAGCTACAATTCAGTATATGACGTTTCCATCCTCCTCACCCGACTCCACTCCCAACCCCAATCCCATTCAGGAGGGATGGTGGGCCAGTCTCCAAGGGGAGGGAGCAACCTAAGGGGCACACGAACCAGCAGCATGCAGGGGTGTCCACTTGCGCTTGCGCTCCTTGATGAGGGCAGAGGCGCCGTGGGCTGTAAGCACCTCCACACACTCAGTAGAGCCTCGCTCAGTGGCCAGAAAGAGTGCGGTCCGGCCCTTGTGGTCCCTTACATCCAGATTCACCAGCGTCTCGGCCAGTGTCTTCAGGGCTTCACAGTGACCATTGTAGGCCTGGAGGGGTGTGGGCAACCATGGACACAGCTCAGGACACTGCCTCATTCTGCTCTTGGGGCCCATGGAGACCCCAACCAGCAGTCCCCCCACTAGCCCCTCAGCCCCTCAGGATGCTCTCCCCTCTCCAGGCCACAGCCTGCTTGCCACATCTTCTCACGAAGACAGAGCAAGGGCAGTTCACTGTGTGCCCCTGCGCGTGGGCCAGGTGAGGACAGGCAGGCAGGCAGGAAGGAAGGGCTGGGACTCACAGCTAAGTGCAAAGGGCTGACTGGAATGGTGCTCTCCACATCCTCCAGGCAGTTAAAAGACATTTCTAAGAGCTGCAATGGCAGGAGAGCAGGTGCTAAGGTTTTGGAAATCCCAAGGTATTAGCCCTGTCCCCACCAACAGTAATCCCCTGAGCCCCTGACCTAGAGACCACATTTGATTCAGTCACCCCTTGGTTTCAGAACCCACAAACACAAAGGTGCCCTATCCAGGGCCGGATCCCACACGTACCAGTTCGAGGTTCTGTCTGTTGCCATAGGCGGCTGCATAGTGCACAGCTGTGTAGCCCTGCCTGTCCCGCAGGGAGGGGTCTGCACCGTTATCCAGTAAGAACTCCAGACAGCTGGGGGCAGGAGTAGACTGTGAGGTGGGGACAGGCCCAGTCCAGGAGGGCACAGTTCTGGGAGAGGTGGGGGGGGGGGGGGGCCCCCAGGGGGGGGGGGGGGGGGGGGGGAGCCCCTCCCAGCCTAGCTGGCCAGCACCCAGGTGTGCTGTCTCCTGCCCATTCTACTCCAGCTCCAGACCTGCCCCTCCTTCAGGTCTGCCCTAAACCACTTTGGCTTCAACACCCTCCTAGGGAACCTAGACACAGTACCAGCTATCAGCATTCTGCTGACTGACACTCTCCCACCTCCAGGCACGCTGACCCTACTTTAAATGCCTTCTCCTCCCAGCCCAGCTGGTCTACTCCTCTCAGTCCTGGCCCCAGCACCCTCTCCTCTGTGAGGCCGTCCCCAACCTTTCCAGTTAGTGCCGCCTCCTCTGTACTCCCTTGGCACCCCTCGCATTGCTTAGTAGTCGTTGTACTAGTGATAATATAATACTTAGCACTCACTCGGTGTCACACTGTTCTAAGCACTTCCTGTGCATTAAATAGTTTAATCCTCATAATGACCCTATGAGATAGATACTAGCCTTATCCTTCCTATGGTTGAGGAAATTGAGGCAAAGAGAGGTTAAGTTACTTCCCAAAGATCACAAAGCTGAGCCTCTTTGTCAGTATCCTTTAAAAAAGATAAACTTTTACTTTGAGAACAGTTTTAGATTTACAGAAAAACTGTGAAGATTGTACAGAGTTCCCATATACTCCGTACCAACTTCCCCTATTATTAACATCTCACATTAGAATGTATAAGTGTCCTTTCATTTATCTTTTTCAACAGATTTTTAGCTTTTAGAAAGCAGAAATGTGGGGTAATTTACCCTTTATCCTTAGTACGTAACACAGTACTTGGTAGCTAATAAGTCATTACTCCATTAATGCCTGTGGCATAAACAAATGACTTTGTGTGTTGGTTCTCTGACCCTCTCAAGAAGACCACCTGCTCCCTGAGGGAAGAAACTATGCCTCGTACTCTTGTCTTTACCCAGTGCTTAGTCCGGGACTACACTCAGAGGCTCCACACACACTGCTGCCGAAGGCCTGTGGGGGGAGGGGGACAGAGCCGGCACCTCTCTCTACTCACAAGAAGGCCTCCTTCCTGCGGGACTCCTTCAGGGGCTCCTCCTCTTCAGCGTCGTGGCTGGCAGGTGAGTGGGGCTCTGTTCTGTGGGAGGGAGAGTGAGGAAGTCAGCGGGAGGTTCAGGGAGGTGCGTGGGGTTGAGCAGGCCAAGGTGGGCGCCTCACCTCCTGTAGGTGTCAGAGGCGGCAGCGTAGTGGAGGGGGGAGCAGCCTTTGCAGTCGGCCTCGTTGACGCCTGCCCCAGCAGTCACCAGTGTGACCGCGCACTGGTAGCTGCCGTTGGCGGCCGCGTAGTGCAGTGGAGTCCTGGGGAGAAGGGGAAGAGGCGGGGTAGAAGAAGCAGGGACAGATCCAAACACGCTCAGATGCGCAGCCAAGAGCTGCTCTGTCACATTCTCCTTACTTCGTCTCCAGCTCCCCAACCCTCGCTCTATCATTTGTCTCTCTAATCAGACAACCCCTAGGTACACCTGTGCACATTAACACACCTTCCAAATTTGTCTCTCCTCCTCAAGTCAGCTCCACTGCTCAACAGCAAATTAAGACATTCAACATTCCTAAAAGGAAGAAGGATGAGGGTTAAGAGAGTGAAAGCCTCAAGGAGAAGCCACAGGCGCAGGGAGGGGCCGAGGAAGGACGGAACTGCTCCCACTGTGAGGGGCAGAGACGTGGGCAGGAAGGGAGCGGCTAGCCCCTGCCCAGCTCTCTTCTCAAGGCCTGGGAGGGGGAAGAACTCACCCTCCAGAAGCAGCAGCATGAAGACAGGTGCGGCCAAGGTTGTCAGGCGTATTGATGTCAAACCCAGCTGAAAGCACGTGCTCGTTGCTGAGTGAAGATACAATGCTGTACAGCTGACCTGCAGGGCCAGAACAGCCACAGGTCCCAGGTAAGGGCACTGAGCAGAGGGACAGGCCTCTGCTCCCCAGATACCTGCCCAACTCCCACCTGGTCAGCACATACCTGAGGAAAGAAGCTTACGACAACAGTCAGAGAATCCAAAAAGGACAGCTAAGTGCAGGGGGAACATGTCGTGGATGCCGCGCCTAGGGAGAAGTTGGGGCTCACTCCTCGGTCCAGGAGGGACCAGTTAGACCTCTTCCTGCGACCCACCACCAGCCTAGGAGATGGCGAGCCTCCCTTTAGCAAGCTTCTCTGTGCCTCCATGTTTGATGTGAGCCATCTGTACAGTCTGAGGCAGCCTAGAAGTGGGTCCAGGAGCCCTGACTCACCGGGCGGTATCCGCGCCATTGGTCATGAGGGTGCTGATGAGCAGCTCGTGTCCGTAGCGAGCGGCCACGTGCAGTGGCGTGTTCCCAAATTTGTCAGCACAGTCAATCTCGCTGCCTGAGGGGGGTGCATATACATAAACTCAGGCCGGCCTTAGGCTTCAGACCACTTCTCCTAGCTAGCTCCCGAGTGCTTAGGATGTGCCCGTGCCAGGCTAGCATTCCACATGTGTCATCTTGTCTGTTAGCCTCAGGGGAAGGGGCAGGCAGAGCAGGGCCATTTCCACTGGTGCCTAGCTCAGAACTCCAGGTGCCATCCTGACTGCAAGACGTGGTGGGAGGCAGAATAAGGAAGGAAAGGGCTTTCTAGAAATGAGTTCTCTGGGGGAAGAGAAGGGAGCAGCCTCCCGAATCCATACCATTCTGGATGAGGATCTGGGAGCGGGTGAAACGGCCGTGGATGGCAGCCATGTGCAGAGGACTTTTGCCTTCTTTGCTCTGTGGAAACATGGCGTGTTTTTTTTTTCTTTTCTTTTTTCAGTGCAAAGCACAGAGAATGCCCTGTTCCCCCTTTTAAAGGACACATCCCTGAGGATGGTATAGTCCTATGACACATTCTCGGCCCACATTCTCACAGGTCCCTGGCAAGCTCTGAACAGCCCAGGAAGCAAGTGGACAATTCCCAGAGAATTATCCAGAGGGAGATATGGTCAGGACCCCAGAGCCAGGCTCCTCTCCCCACTGGTCTCAGCCTCATCCCTTCAGGTACCTGGTAGTTGACATCAGCCCCATTATTGACCAGAAGCTCCAAGCAGAGAGCGCCATTGGTGGAGACAGCAGCCACGTGCAGTGGCGTGAAGCCCTTGTCGTTCGGCTGGTTGACATTGGCTCCTGCGTTCACCAGCTCAATAGCCACAGCATCCTGGCCCAGGTAGCAGGCGATGTGCAAAGCTGTGTTTCCAAAAGCATTGGGCTCGTCGATCTGGATTTCCAGGGGTGAGGGAAAGGGAAGTATCAGTTTAAACAAAGTGGTAGCTGGCACAAACAGCCTAGAGAACCCCGAAATCCAGTAACTGCCTCAGCTCCCTCAGATTCCCGACCCTAAAGACTGAGGGCACTATTACTTCAGGTGAGCATTATTCAGGCCCTTCCACCACATCCTCCATGGCTCCCAAAACCATACCTTCCCATCTCCGTAACACACTCTGACCTCCAACTCCCTGCCCGCAGTCCCCAGCCCCTGTACTCAGCACCCTCACCTCAGCCCCCGTCCGGAGCAGGTACTTCACCACTTCAATCTGGCCACTGGCAGCAGCTGTATGGAGCAGCCCATAGCCCTTGCGGTCCTTGCAGCCAAGGTCTGCTCCCCGGGCCACCAGCAGTTTCAGGACATCCAAATGCCCTGAGAAGAGAGGATGCTTTCAAGCAGGGTTTGTGGAGTGCCTCTCGCTGAGGGCAGCAACCCCCACTCCCTGCCCAGGAATCTTAATGATCAGATGCCTCCTCTTCCTGTGAATCTTTTCTCACCTAGAAAAGCTGCCCAGTGCAGAGGCTGCCGCTCCTTTTTGTCACAGACATTCAGGCTGGCTCCCTTATTGAGGAGCAGGTTCACCGTCTGTATCAGGATATGAAACACCTTCAGTGACAAGTTCATGCCCTCAACCTGCCTAAGAACAGAGACCTCAGCTCCTGAAAAGGCTGAGGCAGCCTAATGGTCTTGGTTCTTTTTAAAATATATATATATTTTTTATTGATTTCAAAGAGGAAGGGAGAGGGAGAGAGAGATAGAAACATCAATGATGAGAGAGGATCATTGATCGGCTGCCTCCTGCACACCTCACACTAGGGATCAAGCCCGCAACCCAGGCATGTGCCCTTGACCGGGAATCGAACCTGGGACCTTTCAGTCCGCAGGCCAACACTCTATCCACTGAGCCAAGCCAGTTAGGGCATGGTCTTGGTTCTTGAGCAGGACAATCTGGAGCAGCGGTCACCAACCTTTCAGACCTCACGGACCACCGGTTGGCGACCACTGATCTGGAGAACCAGAGGGAACAGAGGAAGCAGGCACTACGAAGGAGATCCCACACAAACCGGAAGTTTGAGGAAGTCTCTGCAGGTGATCTGGTGGTGGTTCTTTTTTTTTGTTTTTTGTTTTTCAGTCACAGTTTACTTTTAATTTTATTTTGTACTGGTTTCAGGTGTACAGCACAGTGGTTAGACAATCATATACTTTATAAAGTGTCCCCCTGATATTTCCAGTACCCACCTGGCACCATACACAGTTATTACAATATTACTGACTATATTCCCGATGGTATACTTTACATCCCCGAGATCTGGTGGTTCTTAAACTCTTGAAAAGTTTTTAAAAATGTGTTGAAAGACATTGACTCTCATATCAGAAAAAGGCATGTATGCAAACATTTTCCGTGTAACTCCAGAGAGTTTATCACCCTCTTGAAGTCCAAGTCAAGGATTTCAATCTAATGTGACCATTCATTCGGCTCATATAACCATCGGGGCTTCTCCTCCCCAGGGCTGATGGCCCAGACGCCAGGAAAGATGGGTAGGAAGGAGAGGGAAGGACTAGGCATGGACTGGACATGGTCCTCACCTCCAGATGCCCGCTATGCACTGCATGGTGCAGGGCACTGCGCCCGCTCCTGTCAGCCACGTTGAGGCTGCTCAACAGGGGTGCCAGAGCCTCAGCGCACTTGGTGGCCCGGTTGGCGGCAGCCACATGCAATGGTGTCTGCCACAGCTTGTCCCGGGCATTCACATCTGCTGAATGTGCCAGCAGCAGCCCCAGCACCTTCTGTTCAGAGGCAGGGGATAACAGAGATGACAGAGGGGGGTTAGGAAGTGAAACAATAGGAAATGGAGGGAAGACTAGGTCAGCATGGCACAGGTGGCCCCATTCCCCCACATGCCCTGCCCCTAGCACAGCATGTCTAGCCTCTCAATGCCTACTTCCCACCTTCTTCTGGATCTCCTTAGAGCTTAAAATCTTCCCTACCTTGCTGATAAAACCAGAGATCCCTTCCTCTTCCTCAAGCCACCAATATTACTCTCTACCCGACCCTGAACATCTTCACCCACACATAGAGTCACTACCAAGCAAATCCACACACATAGAGGACCCACTCCCCCACTGCTTCTCGGAAAGATAAACACTCCTGAGACATCAATGCCCAGGTGCCCTCCTTCACCCCGTCCATAGGCACCAAAATCATTTTCTTACCTAGGAAAGCAAACCCACCTCACGAGCTGGTTCCCTGACCCCCAGGCTGGCCTGGGTTCCTCTCCAAAACCCAGGCTAACATGGCCCTCCTAATCACCACCCGCCCCCTTCCCGCTGGCCTCCGTCCCACCCCTTCCCTGGTGGCTCCAGCCAGGGAAGTGACTGAAAATAAGAGGGAGGTCTCCTTTGCACACTCTTCAGGGTTGATGGACTCAACTGGTGAGGCACGTTGGACCCCTGGGCTGTCAACTTTCATCCGGCTTGAGGCAGGGATGCAGCAGATCACCACCCCGTCCCCCCTCACAAGAAACATAATCTCAGTGCCCAGAGGGGGAGGGGACTCCAAGGTGGCCCCTCAGGGAGGGATGAGTCACTCAGGCCTGGCAGCAGGGCCCCCTGCAGTCTGCCAGCCCAGCCTTAAGCTCTGCCCTGACGTCACATCAGCTGGCAACGCTCAGCCCCACCTTACCAGCCAGTTCCAGGGGCCGAAGGGAGGGGCCGAGGTCCGGTCTTCGCCCATCCCCGGGGTAGACCAGCTTGCCAGGCAGAGGACTGAGGCCCTCCCAGCCTTAACCTGCACCTCTAACCAGCTCATCGCCCTGGGAAAGGGGCCCGGAGGGGAGGCCGGTACCTCATTTCGGGAGGCAGCAGCACGATGGAGAGGGGTCAGCCACAGTGTGTCCTTAGCGTTGACGTTAGCACCTGCGGGATGGGACGCTTTAGGGAGGAGGTGGGGACGGGGCGGAAGGAGGCCGGGAATGGGCCGGGGAGCGGGCTGGGCTGCAGCGTGGCCTGGACCAGTGTCCAGAGAAGGAGCTGGGATCCGGGGCGGGAGGCTGGCCCCTCCCGAGGCCCCTCCCGCGCCACACCTTCCGGCGCCCGCTCACCTGACATCAGTAGCAACTGGAGGATGGGGACATCGCCGACGTAGGCAGCAGCATGCAGCGGGGTTCGCCTCTCTTGGTCCTGGGGAGGCGGAAAAGAGGAGCGGCTGCGGCGGCGAAGACGGA
>NW_005368921.1:892957-899187 GCF_000412655.1 Myotis brandtii
CCTGCGGCGCCCAACCCGAGGCCCCAGCCCACCATGCCCACGGCCTCCTCGGGAGCTAACGCCTCTCGCCAGCGATGGCGCACCCCAAATCCCCCGCAGACTTGGGGAGCAGGGGCGTGGAGACCTGGGGGTTGTATATGGCAATAGCTTCAGAGGAAGGGAAGTCACGTAAATCCACCAGTGGTGACAGGAGTTGCGTAGAAAGGAAGTAGCAAAAGTGCTCAAACTTCAGAGTGCCCACGGCCTCCTCGGGAGCTAACGCCTCTCGCCAGCGATGGCGCACCCCAAATCCCCCGCAGACTTGGGGAGCAGGGGCGTGGAGACCTGGGGGTTGTATATGGCAATAGCTTCAGAGGAAGGGAAGTCACGTAAATCCACCAGTGGTGACAGGAGTTGCGTAGAAAGGAAGTAGCAAAAGTGCTCAAACTTCAGAGAGAAATCCCAAGGAATCTGCCGCCGCCGAACCCCCACCCCCACCCCCAAAGAGGCTGGGGGGGTCTGAAGGCCTCCAAAGCCAACAGAGGGGGCTCTCCTCCACCCCCTAATGGCCACATTGCCAGGGCCAGGCAGGAGGGTGTTGGTTACACTTTCAAAGACGCAAACGTTTCTCCCCAGAAAAGGGTGGGGTGCTGCCCCTCCTCCACTGGAGGCCAGAGAGCAGCCAATCAGGGAAGATCTGGATGCCGGGTAGCCCAGCCCAGACAGGGAAAAAGAGGGAAGAAAAATGGATATTGAAAAACTGGTACAACTTATAAAGGGTAACTAAGGGTCCTGTTCAGAGCTCAGCAACTCAGCAGGTGTGGTCTAAGAAGGGAACACAGGTAGGAAGAGGGGTAGCAGCTGGTCTCCTGTCAGGAATAGATATAAAAGCCCTCCCTTGCTCTCCAACAAGCTATGCCCCCTCATTGCTGTCAATATCTTGATTCCCACCAGAAAGATACACAAGACACTGGTACCAGTGCTTTTTCCTGGAGAGAAACTGGGAGACAAGGAATGAAAAATAAGAGGAAATTGTATCTATCACTATATACTTTTAAAATACTTTTTTTTTATTTTTTTTACCATATTGGAAATAAAATTTACAATATTATGTAAGCCTTAGCTCTTCCGGGAAGTCTTCCCTGTTAACACTTCCCTTTTGTTAGGTCTTCTTAACACGTACTTTACACTGTAGCACTCACATTTAAATTGCACACCTTTGTTGTTCACTTCAGTCTTTGACATACAAGTGCCCAATAGTTTAGAATGGATTCTACATTCCTTGTTAGCTAGTCTTGCTTTCAACACAGGACTTCACATTGTTTGTTTGTTTGTTTTTCTATGAAAAAGGGATTTTGAGCTCTCTGAAGGCAACAGTAGACATTAAATTATTCTTCATAGCTCTAGCAGAGCAGCACATGGGAACAGGCACTTAATAATTGATGATGAGCTCTAACCGGTTTGGTTCAATAGATAGAGCGTCGGCCTGCGGACTGAAGGGTCCCAGGTTCGATTCCGGTCAAGGGCATGTACCTTAGTTGCGGGCACATACCTAGTCGGGAGTGTGCAGGAGGCAGCTGATTGATGTTTCTCATCGATGTTTGTAACTCTCCCTCTCCCTTCTCTGTAAAAAATCAATAAAATATATTTTTTAAAAAAATAATTGATGATGATGATAATGATGAAGATGAGGCTGAAAAAGTAGAAACTGACAGTAGCTGGAGATGAGATGGGTATGGGTGTTGGGACATGCTGACTTGGCTGTTGGATATGAGGGACCTTCCAGGAAGGGCTAAGCTAGGATATGGCCCAGAGGATGGGGAGGAGGGGACTGTGTGGCCTGTATGGCCTGAAATAGCTCTCGGTAACCTGAGGAATTGGCAGTCAGGACTTGAACTGGAGTCACGTGCCTGGTTCTGGCTCTGAAGTGGAGGTGAACAAGGGGGTTGCCAGCCAGGTTCTTTGGGCAGCTGGAAGGAGGAGGAAGAGCGAGAAGAGTTATTTTTAATATTATTCAGAGCACAGAAAGAGGATTTCCCAGTAGGGAAAAAAGGAATATGATGTAGGTAACACAGATACTTCCAGGGCTCGAGGAGATGCACAGGGTTGGGGAGAAGGAGGCCAGAGGTGGTGGCAAAGCCCTCTCATGTGGACAGTCCTACTGGATTCAACTACTGAATTTATATTTGGGTGAATCTAGGCCAGTGATGGCGAACCTTTTGTGCTCGGTGTGTCAGCATTTTGAAAAACCCTAACTTAACTCTGGTGCCGTGTCACATATAGAAATTTTTTGATATTTGCAACCATAGTAAAACAAAGACTTATATTTTTGATATTTATTTTATATATTTAAATGCCATTTAACAAAGAAAAATCAACCAAAAAAATGAGTTCGCGTGTCACCTCTGACACGCGTGTCATAGGTTCGCCATCACTGGTCTAGGCAAATTCCTGCCTCTCTTTAAGACTGTTTTCATTCTTCTAACAAATGTTGGTTGAAAACTCACCATTGAGTACAGCACTATACCACCTGGTTTGGAGATAGAAACTTAAAAGTAATGGTGTCTATTTTGGTGGAGCTTAAAACTTAGTAGATGAACACATATATACACATGAAACAACTAGTGAATGTAGGATACATGATACTTTTACATGACATTAATATTGAGGGATGGGTTCAATCAGGAGGGTCTTCCTGGAGGAGATGTGTTTTGAGCCAGTATTTGAAGGAAGTTATCAATGCAGAACAATGGGGAAATGGCAAGAAATTGGTTGTTCCAAGTACAGGAAATTAACTAAGAAAAGTTTAAGGGGGTGGAGGGGGCAATGGAGGGATAAGGACACATATGTAATACCTTAATCAATAAAGAAAAAAAAATTAAAACAAAAATAAATAAAAATAAAAAAGAAATTCTACAAGTCACAAAAGAAGATAAACAACCTTAGAGGGAAATGAGCAACAGACTTGAACAAGACTTTCACAAAAGTAAGTATTCAAGTGATCTGTGTACATATGAAAGGATGCTCATCTTCAGTAATAGGAAAATGTAAATTAAAACCACAATAAAATACCATTATTTACCAAAAAAAAAGAAAGAAAGAAAAGTTTAAAAGACAGTAATTAGCTAATCTAGTTAGTAGGGTACAACAAGCAAATTGACTTGGCAGGCCTATTGTACCTTGGGGATTGTGCAGCAAGGTACAATATAACAAGGTACAATATAACATTATGACCTCAATGTTAATGAGGTCACAGTTCAGTCATATATCCCAGTCAATTTCTGTCTTATATTCTCACTTGAAGCAGCTGTCTCACATGTGTAAACCCTTAGTCAGAGGGTGTGGGACTAGACAAGAAAGTGGGGTTGGAAATGTTGTAGGCAGTTAAACCGACATAAGCAGAGCAAGGGCAGTGGGCCAGGTACAGAAGTTCACCATGATGGAAAGCCCCAGGTGCCTAGCAACCGACAATTAGTTGTAGGGTGGGACCTGCACGCTGGGTGACTTTTCCTCCTCTGGCATAAAGCTCGCTGGTCATGCATTTGGACCCCCTGACCTTTCCTTCCTAAAGTTAACATCTGTGCCTCAGTTATATTTCAACTCCTGGCCCAGGTAAGTAACAAACCCAGCTACGGCTGACATCAGGACCAGTTGCACTGAATAATGACCCCTGTCCTGGAGGCAGCCAATCAATCAGTGGAGACCACAGCGCTGAATGGACACACCTGGAAAGCTACTGAATATTCAATTAAGATCTTTCCCTGGGACCTCCCCTAAAATCTCCGCCCTTAAGACCCTCAGGACAGAGGGTCCTCCGTGCTCTTCCTCCCAGGAGTAAGCTCGTGCCTTCGCCTTCCTCCCCTCCCCCAGGCACCATTAGCTTCCTCCAAGGGCCCTTCCTTTACCGCTAGAACTTGTTTCTGAAGCCCATTTCCTCTAGGAATTACTTCTTCTACCTCTGTGATTTACCCAACAAACATTCTGTTACAGTTTGAGTCTGGATTCTGAATTCTTTCCTAGCCAGAACCCAAGTACCGAGGCTGCTGGACCCAGGTTTGGTCTGACCCCGCTGGTCAGACACCTGGTGCCTTTCCTGCCGCCGACAACAGAAAAGGTCACATGCCTACTGAGTGTGACTCCAGAATACCATCTCTGAGCGGGAAGGAGGTACTGTATCCTGCTGGTTGGGGTGGAAGTAACGAGGGAAAAAGAAGGTATGTTAGCAAAGAAAAAGAAATGAGATCATTCCCAAACGTGGGGCTTTATATATACATATAAAATAAGGATTAAAGCCCTAACCGGTTTGGCTCAGTGGATAGAGCGTCGGCCTGCAGACTCAAGGGTCCCAGGTTCGATTCCGGTCAAGGGCATGTACCTTGGTTGTGGGCACATACCCAGTAGGGAGTGTGCAGGAGGCAGCTGATCGATGTTTCTAACTCTATCCCTCTCCCTTCCTCTCTGTAAAAAATCAATAAAATATATATTTTTTAAAAAAGGATTAAAACACCTTCCTTACAAAATGGTAACTAAGCCAGGGTTCAAAGAGAGGAGTCCTGCTCAATAAATTCCATATAAAATGGGCTCAAACTTTAAATCAATCCAGATTCAGTGGAAAGCCCAAAATAAATGTCAATCTCAAGGAGTGGGGGGAGTTGGAGGGTTTATATCTGTTTCCAGGCCTCTGTTTCTGGGCAAGATTTCTCTTTTCCACGTGAATTAGATCTAAAAGGCAACACAGTCTTTAATTATTTTACCTGCCCCCTCACCTCACCCCACCCACATAATAGTACTCATACAAAGCTTTCCTGAATGTGAAGAGCGTGACTAAAGATTCAGAAAGCAGAGGAGTAGTATAAATACTATCTTTAATTGTAACAGCAGGCACCACCATTCTTATTTTTTTGTTGTTAATCCTCACCTGAGGATATTTTTTCCCATTGATTTTTAGAGAGTGGAAAGGAGGAATGGGAGGAGGGAGATAGAGGAGAGAGAGAGAGAGAGAGAGAGAGATGATTGCTTCCTGCACTCGCCCTGGCTAGGCTGGGAATCAAACCCATGACCCTCCCTTTGGTGCACGGGGCCCATGCTCTAACGGTTAGAGTCTAACCACTTAACACCGGCCAGAGCGGGCACCACTATTCTTTTTATTTTTTTAAATATATTTTTTATTGATTTCAGAGAGAAGGGAGAGGGAGAGAGAGAGAGAGATAGAAACATCAATGACGAGAGAGAGAATCATCAATCGGCTGCCTCCTGCAAACCCACATGGGGATCGAGCCCGCAATCCTGGGCTTGTGCCCTGACGGGGGGATGGAACCGTGACCTGGTTCACAGGTTGATGTTCCACCACTGAGCCCCGCCAGCCGGTGCTCCTCCCACTTTTATCACGAGCATTTCCCCTTGTATCACGATGGGAAGCTGTACAGCGACCTTTCACTGCCTGGGTTCCCCTGCCCATGAGGTCTTACCTCTCATCAAACGCATATTTTTCCAGACAAAGATGGATCTCTCCCCTAGAAGTAAGTCTGATTCTCCACCTCGACTTCTTCGAATACATATTAAAGGAGAAAACTATGCAAACACTTTGCCCAGAGCCTGGAACATTCATTTCCTTTCTCAAGGGTTTTAAGCACAGTACTAAGAGCTGTAGCGACTACAAAGATGAATAGAATTTATGGAACTAACTATAAGCAAGGTGGAATATGATAAAGAGTGCTTCTCAACCTTCTGGCCCTTTAAATACAGTTCCTCATGTTGTGACCCAACCATAAAATTATTTTCGTTGCTACTTCATAACTGTAATGTTGCTACTGTTATGAATCGTCATGTAAATATCTGATATGCAGGATGGTCTTAGGCGACCCCTGTGAAAGAGTCGTTCGACCGCCAAAGGGGTCGCGACCCACAGGTTGAGAACCGCTGCAAGAGATCCACAGGTATCTGCTGTTGACACGCCCACGAAATCATCCTGGCGCTTATGTGTCCGGAGGGTGGCCTGAGACTGGCCAGGTCGTGGGCCGGCGACTCTGCGCCACGGGACCACGTCTGCAGCGCCTCGCGCACACGCCGGGGCTCCTGCCAGAGGGTGGAACTACATCTCCCGACAAGCCGCCTGTCTCCTTGCTTCCTCCCTCGCCCGTCCCGAGCCATGGCAACCGCGTGACGTGAGGGTGCAGGGAGCTGCAGGAGCAGCGGTCGCGGCTTCAGTGCTAGCTCACCCCGCTGCCCGGGCGGGAGCAGGGAGAGAGGAG
>NW_005368921.1:899621-916242 GCF_000412655.1 Myotis brandtii
CCGGGCCTGGCGGGCCTGGCGGGGCCCGGGAGCCCAGGAAGTTTCGCAGCTCTCAGCAGCAGCATAGCCCGCAGTCCGAGGCCACGGGCAGTTCGCACGCACCGTGCGCTCTCCCGGCTCCTCCCGCTGCGCTGTCCTCTGCCGCCCTCGACCTTTTGCACTCGTGACTGTCTGGCCCGGGAGCCTGGCGGGCTGCAGCAGGTGCTGGGGGAAAAGTTGACTGGACGACCTTCCTCTGGGATGTGCCCTCTTCCCCTTCCCCTGGGAATGGTTGAACACAAAAGAAACCTGACGTTTGTCTCTCCTTTCCTTTCGGGCTTAGATGTCTGATTTCCTGCAGCCTCCTCTTACCCAGGACTGCCCAAGTCTTGGCGGCGGAGGGTGGCTTACCGCCCAGCCGTTCCTTCATGGGCTTTGCTGCCTCCTTCACCAACAAGAGAAAGGCTTACTCCGAGCGTAGGATCATGGGGTGAGCATCCGCCCCTGTCCAGCATCCCTCCACATTCCCTTCCCCTCCAAACAAGTAACTGTGTACAGGTTAGAATGTAAGGGTATGAGCAAGATTCATCCCTGCCCATCGCTGATCCTTTATCCTCTCCTGCAGCCTTCCAACCTTAACTCCTCCCTTCTTGATTGCCCTGCATGTACATTATGTGAAATGTGCCTACAATTGGACAGTATCATAAGACAACAGGGAATTATTTCTCTGCCGACCTGAGTTTATGTATTCTGAGCACAATATAAAATAGCTAACACTTTCTGAGCACTTGCTACTGCTAGCAGTTAGGATGCTTAGGTATTTTACATAGATTTTTCTCATTTGATCCTTTCAACAAACCTATGAATTCGGTACTGTTATTACCTATGATTTGCAGGTGAGAAAATTGAGGCACAGATCATGTACCTAGGGCTACATTAAGTTGTAGAGCTGGGATTTGAGTCCTTGTATGATTGACAACCTCTGTTCTTCCGAGATGATCCCTCTTAAGATAAAAATAGGTATTAAAAGCATTAACTAAACTGTAAAACATAAGGTAACATTAACATCATGAAAATTTGTACACTTGCTTTTGGGAAGTCATTCATTCAGGCTTATTTGGGATCTCTAGTTCCTGAACGTGCATGGTTAGTGGGCAAAGGTACTGGGGGGAGTGCACCTCGGGCAAGGAGAAGCCTAAACCAGCTGGCAGTTCCTTGGCCTCTCCGATTCCTTTCCCCAGGTACTCCATGCAGGAGATGTTCGAGGTGGTTTCCAATGTCCAGGAGTACTGCGAGTTTGTGCCATGGTGTAAGAAGTCTTTGGTGGTATCCAGCCGTAAAGGTCACCTGAAGGCCCAGTTGGAGGTCGGCTTTCCACCTGTCATGGAACGTTATACCTCTGCTGTTTCCACCGTCAAACCTCACATGGTCAAGGTGAGGTCTGTCTGAGACAGATTGATCAGGAAGTTTTTTGTGTTCTCTAGCATTTTTACATTCAAGGGCTATTTTGGCCTTTCTTGTAATAATCTTATCTCCATGTCTTAAATACTTCCCTAATAAAATATTAGAAGGAAAATGACTTTCAATTCCTTCTTGTAGTCTCCTATACTTATTATAGATGTTAATCCATTGTATGATGTTTAACTACCTGACTGCCCTATTCTAGGCGGTTTGCACTGATGGCAAGCTCTTCAATCACTTAGAGACCATTTGGCGGTTCAGTCCTGGTATTCCTGCCTACCCCCGAACTTGCACTGTGGACTTTTCGGTGAGTCAGGAGCCTGTATGACACAGGGATACAACTGGGTATGGGGCCAGAGCTGAGGTACAGTGACAGTTATTTTTTTTTAAATTTTTAATTGATTTTTTGGAGACACCGATTTGTTGTTCCACTTATGTATGCATTGATTGCTTATATGTGCCTTGACCAGATGGAGATCGAACCTGTAACCTTGGCATATTGGGACAATGCTCTAACCACTTGAGCTACCTGGCCAGGGCTACGTGACAGTTATTATTTTTTTAAAATATATTTTTATTGATTTCAGAGCGAAAGGAAGTGGGAGAGAGAGAGAGACATCAGTGATGAGAGAGAATCATTGATTGGCCACCTCCTGCATGCCCCACAGGATGGAGCCTGAATCCAGACATGTGCCCTGAACGGGAATTGAACTGTGACCTACTGGTTCATAAGTTGATGCTCAACCACTGAGCCACGCCGGCGGGGCATGACAGTTATTCTTTATGCATAGCTAGCACTTGGGACTTCCCAAGTCAATGACACTTTCCACAGATCTGACCTTTTGTCAAACTTGGAACATTGCGCTCAGTCCTAAGTTAGGGCTTTTGAGGGGCTCTAAGGAACTGGCGGGGGAGGGGAAGAAAAGGCGCTGAATAAGTGTTCTTGCATTTGGCCAGGGACTATCCAACATGATCTTGAAGTTTCTGACTGTCTCTTACCCATTCCCAGATTTCCTTTGAATTTCGTTCTCTGCTGCACTCCCAGCTGGCCTCCATGTTTTTTGATGAGGTTGTCAAAAAGAATGTTGCTGCCTTCGAGCGCCGGGCAGCCACCAAGTTTGGTCCAGAAACAGCCATACCCCGTGAACTGATGTTCCATGAGGTGCACCACAGTTGAGGCAAAAGACTGTTCCTTAGCTTCTCCTTTACTCTCCCTCTCCACCCAATTCTTTTATTTATTTCAATGGACTTCTGCCCCAATCTGAGATAGTCTGTGTTTATAATACTGTTTTCCCTCAGTTCTCCAGGGGGCTCTAAGCTAGCTGGAAATGCTGGGGGAAGAAAAGGCAGGGGGTGTGGAAGGGACACATGCTAAGAAATGGTCAGGCTCATCGTGAGAGCCCTATAAGCCTGATGCCTGCAGCCTTCACACTGAATTATAATTAGGACTGTGTGGTTATCCCTGAGCCCTGTCAAGGTACCTTAGTGACTGACCAGGGAAAATAGCAACTTTTCTTAAGGATTGAATAAATTGAGCTTTTTCCTCTACACAGAGGAACTGGATGGTCAATTACTTTTGCTTGCTTGAAATGCCTCAGGGGATGCTAGAGCTCTGGCCACAGCTTAAAATCACATCACCTCACTTCTAAGATATTTCCATGCTAGTGGAGAGCCTGGGGCTTTCTTATCATCAGTGCCACGGGGTGAGAAAAAAAAAAAAGCACTGAACAGAGTTATACTTTTGGGATGTACCGTATTCTTCCACTTGGCCTGAGTTTTTATAAAATGTCAATAAATTAATTGTGACAATGTGAATTTGGCTTTTTAAATTATTTATTGACTTGAGAAAGACAGACATTGATTTGTTGCTCCACCCATTTATGCATTCATTGGTTGTTTCCTGTATGTGCCCTTGGCCGGAGATGGAACTGCAACCTTGGCATATTGGGACGACACTCTAACCAACTAAGCTACCTTGCCAGGGCTTGGCTTTTTGGTATTGTTTCTTGAGAGAATAATATAGATATAGCAGAGTAGAAGAAAGTCATGGCTTCCTTCCTAGGGGAGTGAAGGTGCAGGCCTCTTGAACATAGTGTCCTTGCTAACTATAGAAGTACATTCTACAAGCCAGGACCTAGTACCCACTCCCTTGCCTATTAATAGACTTTTTCAGAAGGTCAGTTGCAGCAGGAGTCTCAGGATAGAATGATCTGGCCTCAGACCTCCCATATAACTGATGCCCTCAGGAACAGTTATGGGAGGCTGCAAAGAAGAATAGGCATTCCATGAAGTACCAGAGCACTCTAGTGGTTCACACCCTGAGCTAGCTGTTCCATTCCTATTTGTCCTGGGCATAGCTTGTTCCTTTCACCTAGTGGGCTGGACCAGTGTCCTTGAATTCGTCACATCAGCAGTTGTGACGAATTCTCTGCAATCAGCTGTCTCAGCTATAGTCCTTGAGTGTTCTACCTTACAACAAAATTAGGAAGGATGGCGGCTAAAGGTCAAGGACTTCTAACCTTGAGAAAAGACAGAAATCTCCTTTGGCAATCTCATAGGGAGCCTGTCTTCAGATTAGGGTAAGGAAATGTCAAACCTACCTAAAAATAGAGAGATCTACATGATAACCTATAACCCATTTAAGCCCAGGATCTTGCCAGCCAGATTTCTTACCTCATAATAGATTCTCCCTCTACATGATAACCTATAACCCATTTAAGTCCAGGATCCTGCCAGCCAGATTTCTTACCTCATAATAGATTCTCCCAGGACTTATATAACAGCAGGCTCAAGCATTGTTAATAAAAACATTTATTTTGCATTTTATACAGAACAACCTGAAGTCTGCATCATGACTTGACAAGTTACCCAGGTTTACAGACAGTGTGTCCATCTGAACAGCGTGGTTCTGGGGATTAGGGATCCACACACACAGGCAGGAGTTGTGAGGGAGTAAGGAGGCACCGCAGGAGTGTATTTCAGTCCTTTCTTAGAGGAAAGGCAGCAGAGCATTCCGAGTCACTGAAAACCTGTGCAGACGGGGCTTCTAAAACCAGCACTATACTGTGAGCTCTTGGGGTGGGGCAGGCAGGTAAGGGCCTTGATAAATAAAGGGATACTTTCTTGTGGCAGGGGATGAGGAGGGAAGCTTACCATTCTTAATGCCCTCAGCCCTAGGACCTGATATTCAAAGGAGACCATGTCCAAACTTCAATCGTTTTCCTGCTCAGAAAAAGGTGCTAGTATCCCTGGGATCAAGACCATGAAGGTATCATGCTGGTCATTCCTATATCCCTAGTCTATGGCCCACAGCATACTAAAATAAAGGGAGAAAAAGTCAGAGGGTAATGGCTAAAAAACTTAGTTCATTTTAAGCACTGATAAAGCCAAATGACTGGGCAAGACGCTATCTCAGACTGGTTTCTACAATCGCAGAAAGGTCTCCAGTCGGGAGGGACAAAGAGGGGAAAAAGGTCCGGAGCACCCTCCGCTGGAGGTGCAGCACATACTGAAAATCTCAAAGGAGGTATTCAAGTAGTGGAGAATAGAACACTCCCAGATCTTAATTTTTATGGGATAATTTTAAAAAGAAATAAACATCAGACACTGGGTACCAGTAACAACAAGTGCCATGGGCTTTATGGTCACCTGGTAGCGTAAGAAAAAAAAAAAATTACCCAAAGCATGTCCAGCTAACCAACAGGTTTTGCCAGGAAGTGTCTGCACATGGGAGAGGGCAACAGGGCTTAGTACAGCTGATAATCCAACATGATTCCTATGGAAACAGAAGGGGCAGAGTCCTGGTGTGCTGGCCCACTGAGGACTGGGCAGAACAAGTAACTGCAGATTCTCTGCTGTCAGCTGTGACCCAGGGAAAGAGGAGCCAGATTCTCACTCTAGAGATGGTGTGGGGGCCAGACCTAACCCACACCACATGCATTAGTCCTGGTCATCCTACAGTTGATGGGCAACTCACACCGGTCAGGGGAAAGGAGCTGGTCAGGGAAAGAGGGGTCACTTTTCATTTTTTAAAGTCTTAATTTATATTTTAACCTCAAACTTATTACCAGTGCTCAGATACAACGTAAGTCTTTACAAGCCCCCTGGAACAAAACAAAAGTATACTTTTTTTGAAGCTCCCTCACTTCTGGTAGTTAGTTTCCCCGTCTCCAGTTTTACCCTGACTTAGAGTCCACAAACTTCATCAGACCATCCGTGCTCATGGACTTGGGCCTCTCTAGAGGGAAGCCTAGGGCTCGGCTCCAGATGAGCTGTGCCAGTACACCCAATGCTCGTGACACCCCGAACAGCACTGTGTAGTAATTCATCTCCGTCATGCCATAGTACTGTAAGGGAGAAGAGAAAAGTGTTTTGTTAAAGGCCCAGAGCTAGTGGCATTTACAAATCCAGGATTATAGAAACCTTAACCCAGTCAGCCTTAAACAGAAATGACACTGGGGAAAGTATAGCAATTGTGATTCTGAAAAGAGAGCATCCTTTCCTCCTGCCCACACCTCCCCAACCATAGGCAATGTGATCAAAAAGGTAAGGAAAGAGATACGAGTCCCTGCTCTGACCAGGGAATTGATTTTGTGCGTGGCAGGGAACAGTAGTGTTTGGTAAAACGAAAGGGAAAGCAGGGAAGAGAGGACTCACCTGGAGCAGTACCCCGCTGTGAGCATCCACATTGGGCCAAGGATTCTTGGCCTTGCCCTGCTCTAAGAGGACATTGGGCACAATCTTGTACAGCTGAGCAACCAGCTTAAACATGGGGTCATTAGGCAGGTGTTTCAGAGCAAACTCTCGCTGACACGTATATCGTGGGTCAGTCTTTCTCAGTACTGCATGGCCATAGCCTGGGACAACCTATAAAGAGTGAGGGGGAGAAGAGCCAGTTATATTCTCTGGTGGAGACTCTTCTTTTCTAAATTCTTCAGGATAGACTAATGGGCGGGGGAGCTCCTTCTCTAAGGACCACTTCTCAAGCTTACCCGCCCTGAGTTGAGTGTGTTCCAGATGTAGTCTCGTAACTTCTCATCTGACACATCTTTGCCAACTTCCTTCTGAAGATGTGTCAGCCAGACAAGCACTTCCTATAGATAAAAGGTTTGGGGAATAAGAGTGTCAATACATATGCCAAGGAGAACGCTAAGATCAGAAACAAAAGCATGGGATGAAGAAAAACACGGAACAGGAAAAGAATAGCTTTACCTGATTTGCCAATCCATGTAGGGGCCCTGCCAGCCCATTCATAGCTGCTGCAAAGGACAGGTAGGGGTCTGAAAGGGCACTGCCAACTAAGTGGCTGGTATGGGCACTTACATTGCCACCTTCATGGTCACTGTGGAGAAATAAGAAAGGAGAGTCAAGGCCAAGAAAAGGGAAAAAAGGGTCAGACATGGAAACACAGACCTTTTTGTTCTTATTTGTCATATACTAGCCTAGTTATGGGCGTACACCAGCCTGTAGCCAGCCAGTTATTCATAAGCTCTTGTAAAAGATGTCTCAATCTCATTACCCGCCTTTGTGTACTGGTTGATGATGCCTGTGTGCCAAGCTCCCTGGCTCTCACTCCAGCTTTAATAGCAATGGCCAGAAGAGGGAGCTCCTGGAAAGCTAGAGAAAAACCTAATGTGAGCAGCTAGTACCTTTCTCAGCTAGAAGCACTGTCTGTTCTTCTTACTCCTCTTAACCTTCTTTACTAGATCCCTTTCTTGCCTTGTATCATCCCTTATACCATTTTCCCATCACCGTGCTGCCTATTGCCTATTCCCAGATGAGGAGACTTTTAAGGAGCTTTTCTTAAACTTTCCCACCAATCCAGGCTATGGTTGCTGGGTCTAGCTCACCTGTGAATGGTGAGGTACAAGCGCATGAGCTCAGTAAACTGAGCATCAGTATAGCCTAACATGTTGGTGAAATTGTGGGACCAGTCCAGCTTAGAGTCAATGGCCCCAATACTGCTGCCCTCCCGGTACAGATTCCGGTAGATCTTTGCAGCAACACAAGGTAGCTTTGCGATCAGATCCATACAATCTTCGTAAATCAACTGAAGGGGAGAAGAGGAAAATGGAGAAGGAAAAAATAATTATCAACAAAGAATTAGGCAGGAATGCTATTTGTCCTCCATATAGCCCAGGATCAGGCTATTTGGGTTGATGGTGACACGCTGAGTGATTATATACCGAGTATAACAACAATAACCATTTAACTGAATAACTACGACCCAGGCACTGCACTAGATTATTCACTCATACGACTCTAGACACATTAAAACAGCGGTTGCCAACTGGTGGTTCGTGAGGTCTGAAAGGTTGGCGACTGCTACATTAAAACATTATTCCCAATTTTTACAATTCTACCACGTACACAATGACCTCCATTTCACAGATGAGGGAACTGAAGCTCAGAGCATTCAGTTAAATGCCAGTCATATTGTGAACCCATATATATTTAATCATGTTCTTTCCCTCTATGACTTTGTCCTCAATGAATGTGCTAAGAAACTAGATTTTATTTTTTAAATATACTAGAGGCCCATTGCACGAAGAGATTCGTGCAATAGGCCTTCCCTTCCCCTGGCTGACGGCACCGGTTTTCCTCTGGCGCCCGGGACCCAGGCCTTTGCTCAGGATGGAGCCTTTGGTCTTTGCTCCGCCGCTTTGCCCCTACACATGCAAATTAACCGCCATCTTTGTCGGGTTAATTTGCATACTCTCTTGATTGGCTGGTTGAGCGTAGCAGAGGGACGGCTAATTTACATGTTTGTCTATTATTGGGTAAGATTTTTATTAATTTCAGAGAGGAAGGAGAGGGAGAGATAAAAACATCAATGAGAGAGAAGCATTGATCAGCTACTTCCCCTACTGGGGATCGAGCCTGCAACCTGGGCATGTGCCCTTGACCTGAATCGAACCTGGGACCCTTTAGTCCACAGGCTGATGCTCTATCCACTGAGCCAGACCAGCTAGGGCAGAAACTAGGTTTTAATAATTAATTTTATGTTCCCTCTTTCAAAGAAAATTCACCGTATATGCCAAGGGTCAAACATTGGTATTCAACTGTTAGTTTATAGCAAAGGCTTCCTTTTTTTTTTTTTTTAAGAATAGTTCATTGATTTTTAGAGAGAGAGGAAGGAAGAGGGAAGAGAAGAGAAACATCAAAGGCACAACATGATTGGCTGCCTCCTGCATGCCCCCTACTGGAATCCAGCCCTATGTATACTATGTTTTTTCCCTATATATCATACCTATGAATTTAATGTATAAATTAGTGACAGAAAGAGATTAACAACTAATAAAACAATTATAATATACTGTAATAAAAGTTATGTGAATGTGGTCTGTCTCTCAAAATATTTTATTGTGCCATACTCACCTTCTCATTTAAACGAAGTACTTTATAGCTTCTGTTTAGAATATCCAAATTGCCAGCATCACTACTCTTTATGTTTTGGGACCATTACTTAGTAAAATGAAGGTTACTGCAGTATCTCGAAAACTCAGCCAGCTAAGTGACTAACAATGAAGATACATACACTGGACAAAGGGAAGATTCACATCCCAATGGATGCAGCAGGATAATGCAACATTTAAAACTTAGGAATTGTTGATTTTCTGGAATTTTCCACTTAGTATTTTGGGACCACGGTTAACTGAAATCATGGAAAGTGAAACCAGGGATAGGTGCTGTGTAGTATAATTGTTTTTTAAAGGCAGAGTTGAACTTTTTGTTGCAATTCAGCAATCTTCTGATAGAAAGTTGTTTCTCTTTGTGGGGTCGGGGGAGGTGGGGGGGGGAGTACCCTATCTCTAAGCCTATATTGATAGGCTAGCTACACGATTTGTCTTTGTAGTGAGGGATATAGATTTCTTAAAAAAATTTTTTTTCTTGATTTTAGAGTGGAAGGGGGAGAAAGAGAGAGAGAGAGAGAGAGAGAGAGAGAGAGAGAGAGAAAGATCAATGTGAGAGAGAAACATCGATCAGTTACCTCCCAAAAGTGCCTCAAACCCATACAACCCAGGCATGTGCCCTTGACTGGGAATCGAACTGGCAACGTCCTGGTGCACAGGATGACATCCAACCAACTGAGCCACACTGGCCAGGGCAAGGCTTCCAGTTTTTAAGCACTTACTATAGCGGGTACTGTGCTAGATATGTTATTTCCACTTTTTTTATTTTCTTACAATAATCCTGTAAGGTAACATAGCCCTCATGTTACAAATAAGGAAATTAGGGCTTGGCCAGGTTGAGTAACTTATGCAAGACTGCCCATGTAGCTAACAAGCATCATCTAGCTTAAACAATTAACTCCTGGCCACTTTTGTTTCACCTATACCAGTGGTCGGCAAACTCATTAGTCAATAGAGCCAAATATCAACAGTACAATGATTGAAATTTCTTTTGAGAGCCAAATTTTTTAAACTTAAACTATATAGGTAGGTACATTGTTATTAACTTAATTAGGGTACTCCTAAGGCTTAGGAAGAGCCACACTCAAGGGGCCAAAAAGCCTCATGTGGCTCGCGAGCCGCAGTTTGCCGACCACGGACCTATACCATACTTCCCCCTCTCACTTCTCAAATTATTTTGAGTTAAACACAGACATCATATATGTATTTCAATATGTAAATATTTAAGCATGTATGTCTAAAAGATAAAGATCCTTCATAAACCCAAATCACAAAAACATTATCCTACTGATTATAAAATTTAATTTAATATTTAATGATATCAGTATCATTAAATATCTTCTCAGTATTCAATTTAAGTTCCCTTTTAGGCTCGCCTTTATTTTCACTTTTTAAACTTTTTATTGAATTTATTGAGGTGACACTGGTTAACAAAATTATACAGGTTTCAGGCATACAATTCCACAACACATCATCTGTACACTGTATTGTGTGTTTACCATCCCAAGTCTCTCTCTCTCTTTTTTTAAAATTATTATTTTAAAATATATTTTACTGATTTTTTACAGAGAAGAAGGGTGAGGGATAGAGAGTTAGAAACATCAATGAGAGAGAAACATCGACCAGCTGCCTCCTGCATACTCCCTACTAGGTATGTGCCTGCAACCAAGGCACATGCCCCTGACCAGAATTGAACCCGGGACCCTCGAGTCCGCAGGCCGACGCTCTATCCACTGAGCCACACCGGTTAGGGCAAGTCTCTCTCTTTTTAAAAATATATTTTTATTGGTTTCAGAGAGGAAGGGATAGGGATAGATAGATAGAAACATCAATGATGAGAGAGAATCATCGATCAGCTGCCTCCTGCACACCCTATTGGGGATTGAGCCTGCAACCCAGGAATCAAACCGTGACCTCCTGGTTCATAGATCAATGCTCAACCACTGAGCCACACCGGCTGGGCCCAAGTCTCTCTCTTTTTTTTTTTTTTAAATATATTTTATTGATTTTTTACAGAGAGGAAGGGAGAGAGATAGTTAGAAACATCGATGAGAGAGAAACACAGATCAGCTGCCTCTTGCACACCCCCCACTGGGGATATGCCCACAACCAAGGTACATGCCCTTGACCGGAATCGAACCTGGGTCCCTTCAGTCCACAGGCCGACGCTCTATCCACTGAGCCAAACCGGTTTCGGCCAATTCTCTTTTTTTAAATTTGTAATTTATTTGTGGGAAATCAGATCATTTCTTCTGTAGAATTTCCCCGAGTTTGCTGGCTATATACCTGTGATGTTCCTCTGTCAACTGTATTTCCTACAAACTGAAAGTTAGATTTAGAGGCTGGAGCAGATTCAGGTTCAATTTTTTTAAGCAAGACTATTTGATAATTTTGTTGTGTTCATTTGTTAAGAGAAACGTAGCTGGTTGTCTCTCTTTTTGTGATGTTAAAAGCTTGCTTAATTTTTATGGCTCAATTTTATTTTCTCAAAGGGATTTTAAGTTCCTTTAGGGAAGAGACAGGGTTTTAGTTTAGTTTTGTTTTTTTAATATAAAAAATGTATTGATTGACCTGAGAGAGAGGAAGGGAAAGAAACATCGATTTGTTTTTATTTATGCATTCATTGGTTGATTCCTGTATATGCCCTTACCAGGGATCAAACCCACAACTTTGGTTTATCGGACGATGCTCTAAACAGCGGCTTTTATCCAGTTTCATGTACATAGAAAGCATGGAGTAAATACTTGCTGATTGGTGTTACAGAGTGCTATCCCATCAAGCTAACTGGTTAAAGGCTCCTACAAGAAGTCATGAAGGCCTGACAGGTGTGGCTCAATGGTTGAGCATTGACCCAGGAACCAAGAGGTCACTGGTTTGATTCCTGGTCAGGGCACATGCCTGGGCTGTGGGCTCGATCCCCAGTATGGGGAGTGTAGGAGGCAGCCTATCAATGATGTTTCTCTCTCAGCAATGTTTCTATCTATCTAACCCTCTCTCTTCTTCTCCTTAGAAATCAATAAAAACATATTTTAAAAAAAGTCATGCCCTAACCGGTTTGGCTCAGTGGATAGAGCATCGGCCTGCGGACTGAAGGGTCTCAGGCTCGGTTCCAGTCAAGGGCATGTACCTTGGTTGCGGGCACATCCCCAGTGGGGGGTGTGCAGGAGGCAGCTGATTGATGTTTCTCTCTCATGATGTTTCTAACTCTATCCCTCTCCCTTCCTCTCTGTAAAAAATCAATAAAATATATATTTTTAAAAAGTCATGAAGTTTCAGTAGTTCTATTGGAACTAAGAGTAAAATGGATAATAACTAGCCTAAATGAGTTAATCCCTATGAAGTCATCTATATTCACTCAGTGAATTTTGTCAATGCCACCAGAATTCAGTGAGAATACTGCCAAAATAAAAGCTATTTTTTAAAAAAAATATCTTTTTATTGATTTCAGAGAGGAAGGGGGAGAGAGACAGAAACATCAATGATGAGAGAGAATCATTGATTGGCTGCCTCCTGCACGCCCCACACTGGGGATTGAGCCTGCAACTCAGGCATGTGCCCTGACCGATAATCGAACCTGGGACCTTTCTGTCCACAGGCTGACACTCTTTCCACTGAGCCACACTGGCTGGGCTAAAAGCTATTTTAAGTAAGAAATACTTAGTTAACACTCTGTAAGTTCTCAGATTCCTTACATGACAATCATACTATTAACTATACCTCTTTGCAGATTTACATCCCCCAAGGAAGTAGGTTACTTCTAAAGCCTGCATCAAGGATAGGCAGTTCTGAGGGACTAGATTCACTGGCAGAATGACAGGAACAGGATCTCAGGCTAGGCAAACTGGTATCTGTAAAGTATATACTAACTTTCAAAATCATCTGGAATGTATGAATGGCCACATCATAAAGAAACTGCAAAAATGAGATTGTTTCACCTTCTACCAGTGAGGATGAAGTTTATAAAGCATCAGAGCAGGTATAACAGTGTGGGATCCTTACCCTTTTTGTAGTGGTCAATGCTGTACAGTTAAAGAGAGGTTAAAAACAAAAATAAAACAGCAATAATAAAAAAAATCTGGCAGAGAACTCTGCTTATTCATTCTTTAATAAGCAAAGATTGGAGTGCTATTTTAGCTTGTACCAACTCATTATCTACAAAGCCTTGGAAAAAGAGACATTAAAACACACCACCATCACAACTGTCTGGAATAAAGGTAACAAAATTGACCATAACTGTCATCGAGAGTCACCGTCTCTAATGCTAGTAAAATTCTGGCCAAATACTTAGCTATCAATCATTAAGAAGACACAGAAGAAAAAACGTTAGTATTAATAGTGAAGAGAGCCCAGAGTAGAGCAAACTCAAATTTGAATCTTCTCTCTACTTAATTTTTCTAACCTTCAGATTTCCCAGTTAGTAAAATGGGAAGAACAACATCTACCTCATAGGGTTGTGCTGAGGATTAAATCGGATGATGAACATAAAGCACTTAAGTATATTTGGCATGTTTTCAAGGGCTGTTAGGTGTTAAGATGATTTGATTATAAACAGCTTCAAAACCTACATATACTGTTATAGGCCTTACAAAAGGTGATATTATAAGCAAAACTTGATCTGCCAGCTACTTGCCAAATTTTACTCAACATTTACTTAAGGCTACTTCACAATTAAACAGCTGGGTTGTATCGTAGTAATTTCCTGGTCTTGAGTGAAGTTAAGCCAAACAGAAAGAGTCCTAACTCAACTCAAGAGGTTACACTATCTAAAGTCATATGAACTGTGATGGAAAAAATGTTGGAGGCAGATCATTCTTTTTTTAAAGTATTTTTACTGATTTCAGAGAAGAAGGGAGAGGAAAAGAGATAGAAACATCACTGATGAGAGAGAATCATTGATTGGATGCCTCCTACACGCTCCCTAACTGGGGATCAAGCCCACAATCCAGGCATGCGTTCTTGACCAGAATCGAACCCAGGACCCTCCAGTCCGCAGGCTGACACTTTATTCACTGAACCAAATCAGCTAGGGCAGATTATTCTCTTGAGATATATGTAAAAAAACAAGATGAACCAATGATCCCAATAACGACTCAGATCACATATAAACTTAACATAAATTTTTAAACAGAAATAACCAGCTGAATGCTATAATGTAATTCTTCTTAAACAGTCCATGGTTAAATTAACCAAAACAGAAAACTGACCTGAAATAGCATGTCTGACCTTTACTAGTAAGAGTTACAAGATGTGCCCTTCTTCTTTGAAATCAATAAAAATATATTTTAAAAAAAGATACAAGATGTAGCAGCAAAAAGAGCATCAAGCACCACTAAACTAAAGCACCAAAACCCAGTGCTAATTTTTGTGTAGTGTGAACGTATTAGACACACACCCTAAGGCTGACGAATACATCACTTATAGCTTGTACTCTCCAGAAGATCGGCAAACTTAGATGACAACTCACAAGCAGATGATGGTAGAACAATCAATCAATGGCTACGCTAAAATGGAGGCAATAGCAAGCAGAGGAGCACATTTTAGTGATTCAACAAAGGACAGTGTGAAGCAATGCAGCATGTTTGGATGCCTGTGGAGTGTCTTGTAGGCATCCATTAAAAAGTAGAAGCTGGCCCTAACCGGTTTGGCTCAGTGGATAGAGCGTCGGCCTGCGGACTGGAGGGTCCCAGGTTCGATTCCCCTCAAGGACATGTACCCTTGGTTTCGGGCACATCCCCAGTAGGAGGTGTGCAGGAGGCAGCTGATTGATTAAAAAAAAAAAAAAAGTAGAAGCTGTTCTCTCCTCATGACAATCAAGTAGAAACTCACTTCTGGGTGGTAAGTTTCTAAAAGATGAGTTTCGAAGAACTATAGGTCTTTTTTAGCTTTAAAAAAATATGTATATATATTTATTGATTTCAGAGACAAAGGGAGAGGGAGAAAGAGACAGAAACATCAATGAGAGAGAATAATCGATTAGCTGCCTCCTGCATGCCCCAACCCGGCACATGCCCTTGACCAGAATTCAACCTAGGACCATTCAGTCCGAAGGCCGACGCTCTATCCATTAAGCCAAACCGGCTAAGGAACTGCAGGTCTTGATTTAATCTTTTGTGTTATGGTGACCCACACAGATAACAATCACCTGAATAGCATTTAAAAAGAGAAAATGAGGAAGGAGACTTGACTTGGGGTGGTAAACAAACAATATAATATACAGATGATATAATTCAGAATTATATACCTGAAACCTATATAATTTTATTAACCAACATTACCCCAATAAATTTAATTAAAAAAAAGGGGGGGAAATGAAGAGCAATATATTCAGGTTATATAGCTTTCTGAATCTACTGATGTGCAGCTCTATAAATGCTTTAAGTGCTTGTGAATGTGTATATTCTGTGCCACTCCAATACCCTCCTCCTCCTCAATGCCAAACAGACTAACATCAACTGCAAACTCTCCCTCCCTCCTTCCCCCAACAGCAAACATAATTCTCTATACACAGTTGGCATCAAATAAATATTGACCAACCAAATGAAGCAGGATTTGACAAAATCCCAAGGGGATTTCATCAGACTAGTGGACCACGGTATGGCCCACAGACTATTCTGTGTCTTGCATCATAGTAAACTCTTGCAGGATCACTTGGTGGTTAGCATCTTCTTATCAAAATCACTTAGTATACCTGTTTTGCAAAAGGGAACTCTTGTGTTCCTACATTACCTGTCTCTGAATAAGAAACAAAAGAAAATGAGATGTGCTCCTGTAAACTTAACCAGAAATCTTATACTTTACCCAGTGTTTATGAGTATATGGGGTACTGCAAAGAGGATGGAAGGAATTAGATATTCTGTATTGGGACAAGGCACAATAGTCTTCTACTACAACTACAGAGTACAACTATTTCATTTTCAGAAAATAAAGCTCAGAATCCTGGATCTTCTGGGATATGAACTGCCCTCCCACTCCTGACAGGTATCTTGAGTGGGCTAGTTCAGAACTGTGGCTGATTGGCATCAGTCCTCCCAGACTCTAGAGTTGCCTTAGTTGCCATTCTCAAGATTCTCATTTGAAGAGGAAGACATGGGACCATTTGAATTTAGTGTGAGACTGCACTATGAATTCTTCCTCAGAAACCCTGTAGTTAAATCACATCCTTTTCTTTCTTTTTAAAAAAAAATTGATTTGAGAGAGAGGAAGTGAAACATCAATTTGTTGATCCACTTATCTATGCATTATTGGTTGATTCTATTTTTTTAAAAAATTGTAATATTTTTATTTTAAAGGACTTTTTATTTATTTATTTATTTTTTAAATATATTTTATTGATTTTCACTATGAATTCTTCCTCAGGGACCCTGTAGTTAAATCACATCCTTTTCTTTCTTTTTTAAAAAAAAATTGATTTGAGAGCGAGGAAGTGAAAGAGAAACATCAATTTGTTGATCCACTTATCTATGCATTATTGGTTGATTCTATTTTTTTAAAAAATTGTAATATTTTTATTTTAAAGAACTTTTTATTGATTACAGAGAGAGGAAGGGAGAGGGAGAGAAAACGTCAATGATGAGAGAGAGCCCTGGCTGGTTTGGCTCAGTGGATAGAGTGTTGGCCTGTGGAGTGAAGGGTCCCAGGCTTGATTCTGGTCAGGAGCACATGCCTGGGTTGCAGGCTTGATACTCAGTAGGGGGTGTGCAGGAGGCAGCCGATCGATGATTCTCTCTCATCATTGATGTTTCTCTCTCTCCCTCTCCCTTCCTCTCTGA
>NW_005368921.1:916284-938832 GCF_000412655.1 Myotis brandtii
CCTTCTGCATGTCCCTACTGGGGGACTGAGCCAGCAACCCAGGTATGTGCCCTGATGGGGATTCGAACCATGACCTCCTGGTTCATGGGTCGATTCTCAATAACTGAGCAACACTGGCCGGGCTGGTTGATTCTTTCATGTGCCCTGACTGGAGAGCAAATGCATAACCTTGGTGTGGACAAAGTCACATCCTTTTCAATGTTCCAACAGCCCTGTGTACATATTTCAACAGGGTTTTACAGAATTATAGTTTCTTTTTTACATCTATACCACCCTAAACAAACTAACAACTTTGGTGATAGAAAACATGCTCCATATACCCAAAGACAAAAAGCAAGCCACAATAAAAAATAGTTAAATATGTTTTTGGCATAACTCAGGAGTAAATTTTCCTAAAGATTCTATATTCTTTTTCTTCCTTCACATTCTATTCTCTGAATCCCCATCACACATCAATCACTGCACCAAAATTACCTACCTCCCAGTACTTGGTTCGGCTGATACCCTCTGCATATGCTCGGGCAAAGTTGCTTTCACTATTGAGGGCTGTAATGGCTGCACTGAGCTGAGACATGGGGTGTAGATTGTTGGGAAAGTTGTCCAGCATGGTGACCACATGGGAAGGCAGAGCTGCCCTCTTTGCCCACTCTTTTGAGAGCCACGACACCTGTAAAAAAGGATACATTGCTCAACAAGGCAAGGAAAAAGAAGAGAAAAAGACAGTGACATATGAGTAAGAAAATACAAACAAATTCAACCCAATCCGCTTATACGCAGAACTCTGCTCTGATTCCTCCCGTTCACTGTACATCTCTGTAAACTACCACCAACAGCCAGATCAGGATGAAGTGTTAGAAATTAGAGAAAAGCAAAGGAGGGGAATGAGAAAGGCCAATGTCCTTCTGCTTTACCTGTTCCTCTGTTGGGATTTTCCCAGTTACCAGCAGCCAAAATAAGCCCTCCGGCAGGGGTTCTTCCCCACCCTTAGCCTTGGGCAGCAGTTTCTGACATTCAGGGATACTGTAGCCACGGAAACGGATGCCCTTGAAGGAGAAGAGTGAGAATGTTATACAACTTAAATGTATTAGCCTGGAAATAACTGACTGGTCCTACTCTTATCAGACATTTCAACAAATTAGAGTAGAACTTTTAAAACTTAAATCTTTATAAAACTTACTTCTGCTTTGTACTTTTACTAGCTGGTTTATTAAAAAGGTAAACTCGCCCTAGCTGGTTTGGCTCAGTGGATAGAGCGTTGGCCTGTGAAGTGAAAGGTCCCAAGTTCAATTCCAGTCAAAGGCACGTGCCCGGATTGTGGGCTCGATCCCCAGTGGGGGACTTGCAGGGGGCAGCCGGCCAATGATTCTCTCTCATCATGGATGTTTCTCTCTCTCTCTCCCTCTTCCTTCCTCTCTGAAATCAATAAAAATATATTAAAAAAAAAAAAGGTAAACTTATTTTTCAGTTATTCCATATATACCTATTTTCAAGCTTCCAAAATATAAAGGAAGGTGCTTTATTTTGTTCTCCTTACCCTTAGTGGTCTAAAACACGGTGTGCACAATAGTCAGTAAACACAATAATTATTAGTGATTAACATGAAGGTCTCTTACCTCATCAGGATCAAGAACTGATGTTTCATATACCAATCCCTTCATGCCTCTCATGCCACCATACATCTAAAGAAAAGAAGAGGATGCAACCGATGGTCAGAATAATTCAGGCTAGAGCTTGTTAGTGCTTTGTGGGATCTGGGAGAGGTCATTTATCTCTGACTTACAAGACTTCATTTGGGAGAGATGATTTCCAATGAGTTAACTTATTACAGTATGGAACTTTGCAAGGGAACCTACTAATGTTGGAAATGAAATTTTTAAATTGAGAAATAACTATCTTTATTTGATGTTTCTGCCTCTGTTTGCTTCCTTTTCCTGTTGAATTTTATTTTTTCTCATGCCCACTGTTACTCCCTCATTCCCACCAACCAAAGTAAACAGAATGGGATCTACTATAGGGGAAGGAGATAAGAGACTAATGGCTAAACACGGCTGTGGAATTATCATCTGAGCTGCTCAGAATCTTAGGGCTAGAAGAGAAGCCATCCTAAAGCTGTTCTAGAGGGCCTGGATGGTGGGTACAACGTCGACTCAAAGACAGAGAGCACTGGCTCCAAAACCTAGGGTGTTGGAAAGAGAAATAGAAATTTCATTCATGCCTCCCATAGGTGAATTAGGTTAGGCTCAACTATTAAATTTAAAGAAAATAAGTCCTATTTCTAATAAAAATCATTAAGCACCAACATTTCCTTATATAGAACAGAATGCTTTTGAATAGTCAGTGAAGAGAACAATACTTTTGCTAAAGCACATTACAGAGCTACTTTTCCAGCCAAATTCCCACAACCCTTACCATGTCCACAGTGATCTGGCCCACCACTGTCTTCCCATGTTGCTGCCTGAAGGCCTTAACTCTGGCCTGCTCCTTCGGTATGAGGTCAGCCAACACATCTTTCAAATTCTAAAAAGAGAAATAGGCTAAGTTATGGTCAAAATGCTGACTACATTACCTGCAAAGTAGGTATATGAAGACTTTTTTTTAACTTGGTTTTCTCTACCTGCCAGGGAAGACTGGTCAACTACTCTACATATGAGGTTAAAAGAATTAGGTGGAGCTCTGGCAGGGTGGCTCAGTTGGTCAGAGCGTTGTCTTGATATGCCAAGGTTTTGGGTCTGATCCCGTCAGGGCACATAGAAGCCATCAACCAATGAATGCATAAGTAAGTGGAATAACAAATCTCTCTCTCCCCCTTCCTGTCTTTCTAAAAACCAATTAAAAGAACTAGGCAGAGGGAAAGGAGAATAGGGAGTTGTTTTAATGGATACAGAATTTCAATTTGGGAACATGAAAAAGTTCTGGGGATGGATAGTGCTGATGACTGTGCAATAATGTGAATGTACTTACTACCACTGAGCTAATACACTTAAAAATGGTTAAAATGGCAAATTTTATGGTATGTATATTTTAGCAATTTTTAAAAAAAAGATTAGGCATGCCCGGCTGGCAAGCTCAGTGGTTGAGTGTTGACCTATGAACCAGGAGGTTGCGGTTCAATTTCTGGTCAGGGCACATGCCCGGTTGCAGGCTCAATCCCCAGTAGGGGTTGTGCAGGAGGAAGCCCATCAATGATTCTCTCTTTCATCATTGATGTTACTCTCTCTCTCTCCCTTCCTCTCTGAAATCAATAAAAACAGTAAATTTTTTAAAAGATTAGGCAAAAACATTTTATATTCTCATCTCACTACACTATTGAATAAATGACTTCTTACAATAATAGTTATAACAATAATAACAAACACCTCCAAAAGATTAGAATAATGATGAATCTGGGTGGTAGCCAAACCACCCCGCCCCCCCAACCCTATCCCAGTCTTTTTTTCCCCAAAACTTACCGCGGAGGAAGCACTAGCATGCCGGGCAGCAAGAACAAGACAGGATGCATTCTGCAAAGAAAACACAAAAATTTATGCAATAGTTATTCCTCCCTCCTATGTATTAACAAGAAGTGACAGTGACTCAACCTGTATTCATCTTAGCCTCTAAGGACAGTCTGACATAAAAAAAGCTGCAAAAGGCCCTGAATAGCTTGGAAGGAGTTACCAAGTCTGGAGGCAGCAATCAGGTTTAGCTCTGCTTTTTGCATCCAGAGCTTCTTTAGCATCCCCTGAAGACAGACTCTCTCCCATCATTTGGGTTCCAGGGCTGGGCTTTGTTAGGCACAGAGGAAAGGACAGAAATGCTGTTACAGAGTACCTAGTCCATCCCAATCTAGCTCTTAATAATTCTGAGTGGCCCTGAGAAAAGCAAATGAGGGAACTGATCGATTACTTAGCCCTGCTGGTAAAATCAGGCACTTAGTAGTGTTTTGGCAACACTTCCAACCTTTCCAGTCAGCCTAGGAGAGCCCACAGGCCAAGACTGACTATGGGAACACTACCTCAAATGCTCCTGGAAAAAGCACACAGACAGAACATCCTCAAAGTGACAACCGACAGGAGGCTACTCAGCAACAGCAATGGAAACTGGAAAATCATCTTCAAAGTGCTGAGAGAATTAAGCTAGAGTTGTGTACTAGGTGAGAAAGTATCTTAAAGGAGGTGAAATGAAGACATTTCAGACAAACAAAAGATGACAGTTTATTGCCTATACACCTGAACCCAAAAGGATTTTTAAAGATACACTTCAGGAAGAAAATTATCCAGAAAGATGGACCTGAGATTCAAGAAGGCTGTAGGTTTTATTCCCCGTCAGGGCACATATGTACGTTTTGGTTCGGGGCATGTGTGGGAGATAACTGATCAATGTTTCTCTCTCACATCAATGTTTTTCCTTCTCCCTCTCCCTACAATCAGTAAAACATAAAAATAAAATAAAAAAGAAGGCTATATTATAATCCTTACTACAAAGACAAATAGCGTAGCTAGCCTATTAATATGTTTAGAGATAGGGTTTTTTTCCCCCAAAGAGAAACAGCTTTCTATGAGAAGATTGCTGACCTGCAACAAAAAGTTCAACACTGCCTTTAAAAAACCAATTAAACTACATAGCACCTATCCCTGGTTTTGCTTTCCATGGTTTCAGTTAACCATGGTCTGAAAAAGCTAAATGGAAAATTCCAGAAATCAACATTTCATGTTTTTTTTCCTAGTATATTTTTATTAATTTTAGAGAGGTAGGGAAAGGAAGTGATAGAAATATCAATGAGAGAGAATCACCGATCGGCTGCCTCCTGCATGCCCCGCACTGGGGATCGAGCCTGCAACCCTGGCATGTGCCCTGACTGGGAATCGAACCGTGTGACCTCTTGGTTCATAAGCTGACACTCAACCACTGAGCCACACTGGCCAGGCAACAATTCATAAGGTTTAAAGGTCGCATTATCTTGCTGCATCCCACTGGGATGTGAATCTTCCCTTTGTCCAGTGTATGTATCCACACTGTTAGTCACTTAGTTGGCTGAGTTATCAGATCCACAGTTGAGATATCGCAGTGCTTGTGCTCAAGTAACCCTCATTTTACTTAATAATAGTCCCAAAACATAAAGAGTAGTGATGATGGCAATTTGGATATGCTAAACAGAAGCCATAAAGTGCTTCCTTTAGGTGAGAAGGTTTAAGTATAGCACAATAAAGTATTTTGAGACAGACCACATTCACACAACTTTTATTACAGTACTAGAGACCCGATGCATGAAATGTGTGCAAGGGGCTCGGCCCTCACGGCCCCACCCCCTGCCACTGGTCGTTCCAGAAGGTCGTTCTGCATTCTGCTGTTTGGTCTAATTAGCATATTAGCTCTCTATTATATAGGATATTGTTATAATTGTTTTATTATTAGTTATTATTGTTAATCTATTACTGTCAGTAATTTATAAATTACTCAGGTATGTATGTATAGGGAAAAACATAGGGTTCAGTACTATTTGTGGTTTTGGGCATCCACTGGGAGTCATGGAACGTAACCCCTATGGCAGTGGTTCTCAACCTTCTGGCCCTTTAAATACAGTTCCTCATGTTGTGACCCAACCATAAAATTATTTTCGTTGCTACTTCATAACTATAATGTTGCTACTGTTATGAATCATAATGTAAATATCTGATATGCAGGATGGTCTTAGGTGACCCCTGTGAAAGGGTCGTTCGACCGCCAAAGGGGTCACGACCCACAGGTTGAGAACCGCTGCCCTATGGACAAGGTGTGACTACTGGGCTAACTAGCTATAAGGGGTTAGACAAGGAGATATAACTTTTCTGCATGAGATGATTTTGAAGATAAAATGAGATAGTCAAAATAAGCCCCAGTTTCCCCATCTGTAATGTGGTGTTATTACTGACTACACAACTCAACAGGGTTATTTTGTGATAAAATGAATGTGAAAGCACTTTGCAAACTAAAAGGATCACACACATACAAACTGAACCTGGAGCAAGTCCACACCTCCCTCCCCCTTGCCAAAAGGCCAGAAGCACCTTTTCTAGTAAATATTGTCTTACTGTCTAGTTGCACTGAAAATCATTTGAACCAGTGATACTGTATAAATTCCAAAAAGCTACATGCCTAGGATGAGAGTTCAGTAGGGCTTGAGGCTTTTTTTTAGATTTTAGTGTCCCTCTTTCTGTTGTGGCAGTACCAAGGATTGAAAAGAGAAGTGACCCTTCAGAAAAAGGTTATTTTTAAAAGAATCAATCCACCTTAGCTGGTTTGCTCAGTGGATAGAGCATCGGCCCTTGGACTGAAGGGTCCCGGGTTCGATTCCAGTCAAGGGCACATACCTTGGTTGCAGGTTCCCCAGCCCTGGTTGGGGTGCATGCAGGAGACAACCAATCGATATGTCTCTCTCACATCAATGTTTCTTTTTTTTTTTTAAATGTATTTTATTGATTTTTTACAGAGAGGAAGGGAGAGAGATAGAGAGTTAGAAACATCGATCAGCCGCCTCCTGCACATCTCCTACTGGGGATGTGCCCGCAACCCAGGTACATGCCCTCGACCGGAATCGAACCTGGGACCCTTCAGTCCGCAGGCCGACGCTCTATCCACTGAGCCAAACCGTGTTTTGGCCATCAATGTTTCTTTGTCTCTCCCTCTCCCCTCCGCTCTCTCTATAAAAAAATCAGTGGAAAAATATCCTCGGGTGAGGATTAACAAAATAAAATAAATAAAAAAATCAATCTAAGGTGAAAGCCTGAAAAGGTGGTGGGAACAGAGTGCAGGGGGTCAATGAGAGGGGGAAAGGGGGGACATCTATAATACTTTCAACAAAAATGAATTTTAAAAATTAAAAAATAAGAAGGGATAAAGATCATTAGAAAAAAATAACTTCCCCAATGCATTACATTAATAGATATTGTAAATTTCTCTATTACAAACCACCACCACCCCTAAAATCAATGAGGACTACTGATAGACCTCACTACATTCAGAGAGCATAGGCAAACTATCCCTAAAGCAAAGGCAGAACACCTCAACTTATTAATCAGAGTGTCTGTCTTAACTCCTTTCCTTAACTTCTTAAAGAGTCTCCTTTAGTTAACTGAGGACCATTTGGGCAAGAAGTAAACAGCACAAAGAGCCCTTTAGGACAAATGGGAGCTGGACCCAACACTAAAGAGATAACTTTTCCTATTCTTATTAGTCACCAAAAAAGGGACAAGAAAAAACATGTGAATAAGTCAAACTATTGTTCTACAGAGCTAATAGCCATGTTCAAGCTATTCCATGCTCAATGGTCCCACAGATCACCTATTATAGAGGCCCCATCTCCCAGCAAATGTATCAGTACCGCAGCAGACCTTTTACTAGGTGTACCGGTTAATAATGCAGATTTTTTTCAATAGATGGAGTTGCACAGATGTTGATATATATGCAATTTGATATGTATGCTATTTTGTTGTATTGACAGCAAGCTTCAAAACTTCATATGTCAAATTTTCTGAAGGTACTAACATCTTATATTTTTACGCTTACAAATGTCAAATTTTGTGCCAAAAAAGAGCATTTGCGGGAAGTTTTAATTCATTACTTTATTTTGAAGAAAAGTGCTGCTGAATACTTCGGGAAGCTTATGGTGAACATACTCCATCTCAAGATACTTGTGGATGCTGGTTTAAATGCTTTAAAAGTGATGATTTCGATGTGAAAGACCAAGACGTCACGGTCAACCGAAAAAGTTTGAAGACCAACAATTAAAGCATTATTGGATGAAGATGTGTGTCAAAACTCAAAAACAACTTGCAGAAAGAGGAAATGTTGCTCAGCAAACAATTTCCGATCGTTTACAAGCAATGGGAAAGAGGATTATAAAAAGAATAGTCTAAGGTTAAATCTTAGGGGGAAAATATATATATGAGCTCAACATATAGAATGGGGGCCCACATCTTAAGATGAAAACGGAAATACCCTCAGGTTGGAGGTCTTTCTTCTACCAATAAGAACATAAAACAAAAACAGTCTATCCCCCATTGTGAGAGAGAACTGCTAGAATCAATGAGTGGCCCTCTCCTTTTAATTCACTTAATATTAAAACAAGATAACACAAAAATAAAAGAGGAAACCAGAAAGAAAAGGGTGGAAGGTCACTTAACAAGGCTATAAGAATGCAACATCATTAAGGGAATCAGAGGGTCATGATTGCTGCTTAGTCATTTCTCAGATCTGTTTAGATGAACACTACTTCAAGCAAATGATTAGGTAAGAGGAAGGAACTTGGAACTAAACTATCACCCCACTTCCACCAACAGCAAAGTCTTACTTTCCTTTGTAGAGAGCATCTTTGTCATTTAATGAGGAGCCTCAGGAGTAACTTAAAGAACTGATCTCGCCCTAACCAATTTGGTTCAGTGGATAGAGCGTCGGCCAGCGGACTCAAGGGTCCCAGGTTCGATTCCGGTCAAGGGCATGTACCTTGGTTGTGGGCACATCCCCAGTAGGGGGTGTGCAAGAGGCAGCTGATCGATGTTTCTCTCTCATCAATGTTTCTAACTCTCTATCCCTCTCCCTTCCTCTCTGTAAAAAATCAATAAAATATATATTTTTTTAAAAAAAGTGTTTGGTGTACTTGTCCCTAATCTCCATCAGCAACACTTCTTCTTAGCCAGATCTCCAATTTGCAAAACAATGCTAATTTGTGGAGAGCTTGGTTACATAACTATAGAATAAAGCTGGTCTCTTCTCATTCTACACTTCTCTGCCACTTCTTGGCTGTGTAACCCTAGCCAAGTCATTTAACCTTTCTGTACCTGTGTCCTTAGATGTAAAATGGGAACAATAACTGTACCTACCTCAAAGGATTGCTCTGAGGATTAATTCAATACAGGGTGGGACAAAAGTAGGTTTACAGTCGTTTGTACGGAAAATACAATAATTAATAAATTATAATACAAGAATAAACTGTTTGGTGTACTCACAACTGTAAAACTTTAGCCCTACCCTGTTTTTACAAAGCACTTAAAACCATGTCTGGCACATAGCAAGTGCTTAGTATTTATTATACAATCCTATATAATAAAGAGCTAATATGCAAATGATCATCACACCCTCACGCCTTCACGCTATAACGGCTCAGACACTCAACACTGGTGAGAGAGGAATGGGGACCAGCCAGGCTGCGGCCCGGGAGAGGGACAAGCCACCTGCCCCGCGTTCCTGGGTACCAGCGGCTGGGGCTGTGGCCCAGGAGAGGGACAAGCTGCCCACCCACGGTCCCCTGACGCTGTGACCGGCCCAGGCGAAGCTGGTCCGGGTCCTGGGTGCCTGCAGCTGGCCAGAGGGAGGGAAGTCCAGGTCCTGGGTGCCTTCGACCGGCTAGAGGAGGGAATCCTGGGGCCCGGGTGCAGGGCAAGGCAGAGGCAGTTAGCAGCGATCAGGCCAGTAGGGGAGCAGTTAGAGGTGATCAGGCTGGCAGGCAGGTGAGCGGTTAGGAGCCAGCGGTCCCGGATTGCGAGAGGCAGTCGGACATCCCCCAAGGGGTCCTGGATTGGAGAGGGTGCAGGCCAGGCTGAGGGACCCTCCCCCCCGTGCATGAATTTCGTGCACCAGGCCTCTAGTCTATATTATAAAAAGCCAGTGGCCATAACGCCATAACAACCAAACAACCGGTCACCAGGAAGTGCATTGATGGGTCTCGCAGCGATGCAGTGGGTCAGGGGTCACGTGGCAGTGCAGTGGGTCTCGCGCGATTTCGCACACTGGGCCTCTAGTCTATATATATAAAAGCCTAGTGACCGGAACGACCGGGTCTCTAGTAAATATATAAAATGAAATAGTACGGCCACTTTATCACACCCTTCAGTGTAAGGTTTAGTCATATTTTTAGCTAACCCTGCAACTTAGATAAACTAAAGAAATCAGAAACATTTTAAAGTCAGCAATTCATTGGTATGACCACTCAAAAGGCTAGAACAGGAAAAATTTAAGTGAGGACAACTTTACCTATGATGTAGAAGTCAGAGAACATGATGTGGAATTAGAAACAGAAATCTGGGTTCTAGCCTCAGCTCCATTACTAAATAACTGAGACACCCAAAGCCAAATAACTTCTCCATATTTAGGATAACACACAAGCTACTTAGCTCGAAGTCTAATACAGGTGCAAAGGTGCCTTGCTATTTAAAATATGTCTGCCTAGCGAATGGCATTAGTATTACGTGGAAATTCTTAGAAATGCAGAATCTTGGGCCTCACCTCAGACCTATGGAATCCACGTCTGCCCTTTAACAAGCTCATTAGGTGACTCACATGAACAATAAAGATTGAGACACACCCATGGTCCAAAGTGTTAAGCAAGGGAGAAGGATTGAAGGTAAAGAGCCCGGAATTTGGAGCTATCAAGGATCAAGTCCTAAATCCAGATCCTGCCACTCTCCTGCTGTGTTACCTTGGCTATATGACCTAACGTCTGTGGGGGAGGAAGAAACTTTCTCCTAACTTTCCAGGTTCTTTTGGCTTGTCTAGTAATTAAATCTACGGGAGACAGATTAACAAGAAAAAACTAAATGTAGTACATACATACACATGGGAATCTCACATACATTAGTCAGAGACCCCACATACATAGGAGGTTCAAAGACAAAAAGGGAAAATGAGGTATATTTGACATTTTGGGCTAAGGATCACCTTAGGCATTCAGAGGGGAGAAGGATGATAAGAGATGTTTGCCCTGGCCAGTGTGGCTCAGTAGTCGGAGTGTTGGCCCATGGACGTAAAGGTCTTGGGTTCAGGCCTTACCGGTTTGGCTCAGTGGATAGAGCATCAGCCTGCGGACTGAAGGGTCCCAGGTTCGATTCCGGTCAAGGGCATGTACCTTGGTTGCGGGCACATCCCCAGTAGGGGATGTGCAGGAGGCAGCTGATCTATGTTTCTCTCTCGTCAATATTTCTAACTCTATCCCTCTCCCTTCCTCTTTGAAAAAAAAATCAATAAAATATATATTTTTAAAAAGTTCTTGGGTTCAGTTCCTGGTCAAGGGCGTGTACCTGGGTTACAGGTTCGATCCACAGCCCCAGATCAGGGCATGTGTAGGAGGCAACCAATTGATGTGTCCCTTTCACACTGATGTTTCTCTCTCTCTTTCTCTCTCTACCCTTCTCTTCCTCCCCCTCCCTTTCACTCTCTCTAAAAATCAACAGAAGAAATATCCTTTGTGAGGATTAACAACAACAAAAAATATGTTCAGTAATTAGATAGGTCATAAAAAGTCATTTCTGGTGATAACTTTCATTATGGGCAAGGCCCCTAATTAAAATTATTTAAGAGAGAAGTAAATTTCTTGTGAGCCTGCAGTCTTGATTGGCTTCAGTTCAAAATAATTTACATGCCAAAGTGCCACATTTTAGTGAGGCCTATTCTGAAACTCTACACTAGTTTTTGCATCTCTAAATTTGTAATAATAAAGCCAATTTCAGGGTAGACAAGTAGACTATTCCTATATAATAAAAGCCTAATATGCTAAGTGTCCAGTCGTCCGTTCAACCAATCAAAGCGTAATATGCTAATGATATGCTAAGGCCGCTCAACTGCTTGCTATGACATGCACTGACCACCAGGGGGCAGTCAACCGGTTGACCAGTTGCTATGACGTGCACTGACCACCAGGGGGCAGATGCTCTAACTGGTAGGTTAGCTTGCTGCTGGGATCTGGCTGATCGGGACTAAGCAAAATGGGCCACACACATCCTGGAGCCCTCCCGTGGTCCCTCCCTGGCTGGCCAAACTCCCATGTCCCTCCCCAGCCCCGATCGTACACCAATGGGGTCCCTCGGCCTGGCCTGCACCCTCTTGCAATCCAGGACCCCATGGGGGATGTCAGAGAGCCGGTTTCAGCCCGATCCCACTCAACACAGGAGCTGCCCCTGGTGGTCAGTGCGCTTCCACAGGGGGAGCACTGCTCAGCCAGAAGCTGGGCTCACAGCAGGCGAGTGCAGCAGCGGTGGCGGGAGCCCCTCCGGCCTCCGCAGCAGCGCTAAGGATGTCCGGCTGCGGGGAGTGGGCCTAAGCTGGCAGTCAGACATTCCCCAAGGGCTCCACTGAACAACTGGTTGCTATGATGTGCGCTGACCAGCAGGGGGCGCGTGTGGAACACGGCGGGTGTTGGCAGCAGGCGGCAGAGCGCGGAACATGGCCGGTGTTGGCCACAGTGGAATGGTAGAGGAGGTGAGCGGGGGCACCAGACCAAGGCGGGGCACTGGTCACTGTCATCAGGGCGAGCCTCTGGTGCTTACTGAAAATTCTTTGTTCCCGAGCACCACGGTCCCGCCTGGCACTTGCACCTGCTGCTGGCCCCAATTGCCCCTGCTGCTGGCACTGGCACTGTCAGTGCATGGGAGCGGTGGCAGCCGGCAGACAGGGGACTAGGGGCCATGGCGGGAGGGGCCGGGAGGATGGGCTGAGACCCACCTGTGCCCACTGCAGCCTTGCAGCCCATAGTTGCTTTCAAGGTGCACGAATTTGTGCACTGGGCCCCTAGTCTCTGATAAAGGTTTAATCTCCAAAATTTATAGGGAACTCATACAACTTAATAAAAGGAAGATAAACAATCCAATCAAAAAATGGGCAAAGGACCTAAATAGACACTTTTCGAAAGAAGACATACAGAAGGCCGAGAGACATATAAAAACATGCTCAAAGTCACTAATCATCTGAGAGATGCAAATCAAAACAACAATGATGGATGCGGCCCCTTTCCCAGGGGGGCCGAGGGCCAGCTCCCTCCTCGGGGCCAGTGGCCAACCTCTCATGCCCCGTCCTTCCCCCAAATTCTGCCTGCTGCCCACCTGCTGCGGTGGCAGCGCAGTGGCGAGGGAAGGAGGAGGGGGGAAGCGGGGAGCCGAGAGGTGGTGGGGCGCCGATAATGGCGGCATCAACGTCTGGCGTCCGTTCCTTCCGTGCCTGGCCCGGCGACCATCGCCTCCTCTCCGGCCCAGCCCCGATCGCTGACCAGGCCTAGGGACCCCATCCATGCACGAATTTCGAGTACCGGGCCTCTAGTATAAAATAATTTGCATCTAGAACAGTGCTTTCTGCATAACTGAGTTCAGTAAGTATTTGTTTCTTAGAACTGTGTTGGCCTATTACCTACTACCTCAAGTGTCACAACTCTTCCCTGTAGTTGGATCCCAGGAAACAGGCAGTCACGCCTATGGAAGGGGTAAATGGATAATTCCCTTTAGCTGGGAACAGAAAGGTCCTCCTTAAAAAGGGGAGGAGTCAGAGAGGAAACAAATTTAACTAACAGTAATCTCCATCAGCGGAGCAAATGATTCTAGAATGATGGAGGAGTGTCACACTCAAGGCTACACACCTCATTTCATCTACCTCCTGGCTGCCAAAGAAAGCTCCTGAATAGCTTTGTACAGTACATTCAGGCTATACTCACTGATGGGACAGGCAGATTACAAACCTCTGAGTCATCTCAGATTTTCACCTCCCAGCTCCTCCCCCAATTTTGGAGGTGTGGCAACTGGGCTTTTGGTTTCTGATTGCATGCCACGTGTAGAGTCACCCTACTGGAACAGCAGCTGTCAGGTTAATCAGGGAGTCACCTCACTCAATAGGTCAGCTCCTTCATGGGAAGATGGAGAGAGCTCCTTCCAAAGATAAGGACCTGACTCACAATGTCCAACAGCTAGGGTTCTCTACAGGATGGGGGTGTCACAATTACTAAGAGGCTTTTTCAAACCTGCTGCCACCTTGCCAGAACTCTGCTAGTGAGTTTGCCATTATTGATAGAAGTGGGTTGTAGCTCGAATGTGCTAGGATGAAAAAATATAATGAAAAGACCCTCTACCTTAAAGGGCCAAGGGAGGAAAAGTACTAATAGTATATGCAGAAAATTCTGCCAAAGACTTGCTGGTTAATACTTCGGGTATTTCTGGAATAGGATATTAGCCAAATCGCTTATCAAAAATCAATTAAGCCCTGGCTGGTGTGGCTCAGTTGGCTGGAGAATCATCCTGTGCACTGGGGTCACAGGTTCGATTCCCACTCAAGGCACATACCCAGCTTGCAGGTTCCAACCCCAGTTAGGGCACATGCAGGAGGCAATCTCTCTCTCTCTCTCCCCCCCCGCCCCGCTTCCTCTGACTCTAAAATAATAAATAAATAAACCCTTTAAAAAATCAACTAAAACTACTCTCTTCTCCCCCAAATTCTGGCAAATGTAAAATCATATTTGGATAAGCACCTACTCAATAATATGGTCATTTCCCTCTTACTTATCTTGACCTATTATTACTAGTCCACACCTAGGATCCTTACTCTACAAGGGAAAAGCAAAATTTTCTTTGATCCTCCATTCCAGACACACATCAGAACTTGTCCTGACACATATCCAGGAACTCCATTAAAAGCTTGAGAAAGATGCTCTGAATTTAATAGAGCCCTGTCCTTCATCAACAAAAGATCAGAGCTAGTCAAGCTAGTAGAACTAAGTTGATGAAGCAAACATAATGCATTAATAACTGCTAGGAAAAATCTTGTGCTACAAAGGCTTCCAATGCAGAAGGAACAACCTGCATTAAGGAAAAAAGAACACACACAGGACAAAGGCTCCTCTCTCCCCAGAACCAGGTCAGAGAACTAAGCCATTTAACATCTGTGTTTCACAATGGTGATATTAGAAGTCTGCCTGCACTTAATAGGCCACTTAACAGCCTAGGCAGAGTAATCAGATTTCATACTTTGACTCCCTTCATACTCACAATTTCCTTATTCACCCTACCTGTCATTTTATAATAGATTCTTCCCTAAAAGTTTGCCGACCATTTGGCAAGGAAGACAACAAAAATCAGCAATTCAGCTTCAGAAAAGAATAAAGAGTTCTAATTCTACTTTCAGTAGAAATCCTTACTGTTCTTTAACAAATATTTGCTGAACCCCTACTTATTATATGTAACACTAAGTGTATATTAGTGAATAAAGTGTATAGGATCTGCCAACTACTCCTCTCTCAGTAACTAGAAACTGTTCCTTTACTTCTACTAGAAGTTCTTACAAGTTTTAGCTTCTAATGCTTTGCTAGAGGGATTTACAAGAAACTTTCCCTAAGGCAGTGGTTCTCAACCTTCCTAATGCCTCGACCCTTTAATACAGTTCCTCATGTTGTGGTGACCCCCAACCATAAAATTATTTTCGTTGCTACTTCATAACTGTAATTTTGCTACTGTTATGAATCGTAATGTAAATATCTGACATGCAGGATGTATTTTCATTGTTACAAATTAACATAATTAAAGCATAGTGATTAATCACAAAAACAATATGTAATTATATATTCAATATGTGTTTTCCGATGGTCTTAGGAGACCCCTGTGAAAGGGTCGTTCAACTCCCAAAGGGGTCGTGACCCGAAGGTTGAGAACTGCTGCCCTAAGGTATTTGGAAAAAAAAAAACCTAGGAAGACAAACCTAGAGCTAATAGCCCAAAATGGTTAAAGTCATTTTTGAAGTCAATTTTTAAAATAACCATTAATTTAAAAAAAAAAATCCAAATATTCACTAAGTTTCATTATAAACATTCAGTAAAGTTGCAAAAAAGAGCCCTACCCAGTTGGCTCAGTGGATAGAGCATCAGCCTTCGATTCTGGTCAAGGGCACGTACCTTGGTTGCAGGCTCCTTCCTCCCCAGCCCAGGTCCTGGTCAGGGCTCACGCAGGAGGCAACCAATTAGTGTATTTCTTTCACATGAATGTTTCTGTCTTTCCCTCTCTCTTCCACTCTCCCTAAAAATCAATGGAAAAATATCCTCAGGTGAGGATTAACCAAAAAAAGTTGCAAAAAATGTCTGCATGTGGCCCAAGAGAAAAGAACCACTGAGCACCCTCAGTCAACTAAGGTACTTGAAAAAATATGGTCTCCAGATCCCAATCCATGTTTGCTGAATCAGAATCTAAAGGTAGGATTCATGAATGTGTAATCTGAACAAGCATCCCACATCCCAGGTGATGATGTCTACCGTGAACTTACAGACCTTTAAAAATAATCTCATGTTAAAAGAAATATAGGAATCTGCCCTAGCTGGTTTGGCTCAGTGGGTAGAGTGTCCGCCTGTGGACTGAAGGGTCCCGGGTTTGATTTCAGTTAAGGGCACATGCCTGGGTTTCGGGCTCAACCCCCAGTAGGGAGCGTGCAGGAGGCAGCCAATCAATGATTCTCTCTCATCATTGATGTTTCTATCTCTCTTTTCCTCTCCCTTCCTTTCTGAAATCAATAAAAAATATATTAAAAAAGAAAAATGGGAATCTAAGGAATTTGGGCAGTTGAAGGAAGAACTGAAAAAGACAGTCCAAGTCAGATCCTAAGAAAAACCTATTGATACAATTGCCTTACTCCTGATTTAAATGTCACATCCTACTCAACTCTATCACATAAAGCACTGAAACAGGGCAGAAGGAATTAGTGTGTGCTTTTAGAAAAATCCACCAAGTCTGGTTTCCTGCCTTTGCCCACTTGGATTCTAAGAACTAGGAATGCCAGCCTTTCCTTCTCTGATTACCTACTTCACCTTGCTCCCCACATCCAGGCATTTACCTGCGATCAATCTAAAGGCCACTATGAAGAACAGATGCAATCATGCCACCACTAGCATATAATGAGCTTTTACTCTCCATCTTTCATCTCTGGTCCATTTAGTAAGAATCCAAGAATTGCCATTACTTTGGGTAGGCTGATAATCAAAGTGAAGGCACAGAGATTTGAGCACGTGCTTTAAGAAGTTTTGGGCTTTAAGCCCAAGTAACATTTCACAGGACAAAACCGACTCAGTTTTGTTGAATATAATTTCAGTCTAGGATTTATATAGGAGAGATTATGCAGTGATACAGGTCTGCAATAAAGGAACTATTGGTATTAACTTAAGTGTCTTGAAAAGGTCTAGAAAAACCTAGAAACACTCTTGGATTGATTTACTCAAAGTTATAAAATATCCTAGCTTGGAGGAACAATTCTCAATGGTAAAGTAAATAACTAGGTTTGGCTCAGTCACTTGGGCGTTAAAGAGTCCAGAAGTGGCCCTGGCCGAGGAGCTCAGTTGGTTAAAGTGTCGTCCAGATACACCAAAGTTGAGGTTCGATCCCCGTCAGGGTGCATACAAGCAGCAACCAATGAATGCATAAATAAGTGGAATAACGAGTTGATTTTCTCTTTCTCACCCTCCCTCCCTTCCTCTCTCTCTTAAAAAAAAAAAAAGTCCAGAGTGTATTGATGGCCCTACTCCAATTCCCAGCTCAGATCACCTGAGAAAAGACAGTATTTACATAACAAAGCTAAGCCACCAACAGCTAATACGAAAGCCATTGCTTAGTATGAATTCATTTGGATAAACAAGAAGCCAATATCAAGGTTCTGAATTAGTCTACCTCTCCAACTCAAGTGTTTATTAAATTACATGATTGTGGGGAGGGTTAAACAACAGAATGACTAACATTTGTGTCTCATAGCAAAGTTTAAAAATATCTCTTCTCAGAAAAGTGAAACTATATCTGACCTTGAGAATCAAAGTGGTATGTATGGGTCAGCTCTCCCAGGTCAGAAGACTATTTTTGCCTTCTAAAGCCTACTTTCATAGCAGAAATAAAATTGAGTACCAAATAAGCTGCAGGGTAATCTGGAAAGCTCAGGCAGGTGCTAGCAATGCTGAAAGGCTTCTTGGTATCCCGGTCTTTCTGCTTAGATACCAGGAAATTTTCAGTCCTGAGTCATTAGGTTTTGCTAGTTTTAAGGATCAAAAGCCTTCTAATGGCTTCCTATTTACACGTTTCTGGGATCCTCAAGTTCATCTGTAATAGGAAAGTAAACAAAATAAAAATGATATTACAGTTATGTAGTCCTATCTTCCCAAAAGCTTTCTGAGCTTCCTCAGAGCCTTAAGAGACAAAATATTTTCAAAAGGTAAACTCTAAAGCCTTTTTCAAATTCACCGCAGGGTTAGACCATCTGGTCTGGGTTAGCAGCAGCTCTGCCACTAACTAATTATGGTGTTCCCTATTCTGCCAAAACACTATCTAGAACTTGCTTCATGTCCCAAGAGGCTTCCTTACCCTGTTCCCTGGCAGGAGGAGAAGCAACAGTCAAAATAAGACAAGTATCTCCCAAATAATCAGCTGCCATCCAGTGCAAATCCTACAGGCTTCACCTCACCTGCCAACCATGCAAGATAACACAGGGCAAGCTAAAACCACCCTGAGACCTTCCTTAACTTCAGATGTTGGCAGCTTTACTCTGCCTGCAGGAGAGAAAGTATACGTTCTTTACAGGAGTCAAGGTCACTTGTGGGACTGTTCCTGCTTGGATTAGAGGGCTGGGGCTCCCTCCGCACAACAGTTTCTCTGTTTAAAGGGCCATGTTACCCAGAGACAAAAGTACTGGCAATGTGAAGTTGAAAGCACCATCACCTGCAACAATACTCCTATGATTCAAAAGGCAACGAAAGTCAAGTAAAGGGCCCCCTGAAACGAGAGGGATTTCTCCTGGATAGAGTAGACTTAAGAGCAACAGCAAAAAACCTGGCTGATCCGATAGTAGGACTGGACATATGACCTTGGGAATACTATATCCTACCCAGTGTTTTCACTTAATGGCCTGCTGTCCGGAGGAAAAGTCCTTCTGGTGCTGTCGCCAATCGTACGCGGTAATCATGCCTGCGTTACAGAGCGCTCCACCCGACCCAAGCCCTGCGATATGCAGTAGGCGGAAGAGTCCCAAGGACAAAGACGTCCCTTCCTCCAGCAGAAACTGGTCATCAACGGCTTTAATAACTGGGGTGGGGAAATGGAAACGGGCCGTCAGGAACTAAGACCCTCCCTACAAAACAGAAGCCGAAATTAACTACAGCTCAGCTCTGGCCCAGGTAGAGTGAGCACATCTGTTCACCCTGCCACTCCTCTTACACACCCCCGCCCCCTCCTTCAAAGAGACGCTTTCCCTAACTCCGATGGACACACCTATGTTCTCTATGGCGAGTCCTTCCTCCAGGACCACGCAGCACCCCCTCCCGCCATAAAAAGGCGGGTGGACAGCACGGTCCGGCCTCTCCCAGCGCCGTAGACCGCATGCCGAGGGCGAGCAGCGCTCACTTCTGCTCCAGGGGCCGGAAGGCCAGCCTAGCACATGGCTCTGGGAGCGCCCAGCACGGCTGGCGGCCAGCCAAGTACAGGGCCCCTTTAAGGCGCGCCGGGGTGCGTATGGGTAGGGGAGGGAGACCCCGGGGCTTGAGGGCCTGCAGTCTCCTCAGCCCCACCCTGGGCCGTGCGCTCCCTCCTGCAGTTGCTCACCTTGGCTCCGATGAGCCGGGCGGCCGCAGTGAGTAGAGCCATTGGCGGGAGAACTCTGGGATCTGATGGGGAGGCAGGGAGGGGAGCGAGCTGCGGCAGGAACGGGAGCCTCCGCCGCTGCACCAGACGCCGCGCCGACGGGTGAACAAGGTTGAAAGGAGGCGGCCGAGGGAAAGGGTAGACGAACCGGCGGCGGCGCCCAGCCCGGGGTCCTCAGCGAGGCCCCGCCTACTGCCCGGAACCCGCTCTCGCCGCTGTCAGGGACTTGACGCGGGCTCGGCCATTGGTCGGGTGTGGAGGAGGGCGGGACCTGCCCCGTTGACAGCGGCTGTAGCGGGGAGGATTGGACCGCCGGGTAGGCTAATTCAGGGGCGGGAGCGAGAGAAGCTTGTAGGTGGCTAAGAATGTGCCTGAGAACTCAGTTAACTTCCCTCTTATGCTTTTTTTCTTGCCTGTAACACATTCGGGGTTAGTTCTTGGGTGAATATTAGAGAAAAAGCCTCAAGGACTTCGACCTTTAAAGGTCCTCAGAAGCCATCCCCTTAATATATTATCATGGCAACTGATCAGTACCCACTCCTACCCCCTTGGCGTGCTTTCTTGAATGTCTTTGGTCAATGACTTAATGGCCATAGAGGTGACATAATGCCAGAATTAGCTTTCTAACAAACCCCCCAGCCCCCCAATAGCTGGAGAAGGAAGGCAAAGGCCGGAGCCTGAATATCCAGTGCTCTTTGGGGCTGTCAGTTCTATTTAGTGCCAGAAAATCCAAGTCTTACAAATGCTCCCTTAATATGGAGGCTTCCAGCACAGGCCAGAGCCTCTGGGCCCTGGGCATAGTCTCCCTGCTCCTCCAGGCACCTAAACCCCTACAGCCGGCTCACTCTACTTCTAGCCATTAGATGCAGACAAAACCTGCATCCAAAGTCAGTCTCGAGGCACACTCCCTGTTTTGTCCTGTCACTCCCACTGGGCCTCTGTACCCCGTCTCCTACTTGGCTATCTTTTATACACTTACCCTGTGCTCCCCAGAGACCATTAAAGGAAACATGGCACTAAAGTGATCGTCCACACCATGCTTGACTAACTCCTCTGGGCAGACAAGACCTCGGGACCTTCCCTCCTCCCAAAGCCTCCTTGTCATTGACCCAAGGGCAGAGAGGGAAGTGACTCAAGGGCCTGGGCATCTTAACTACAAACCTAAGCCCCAAGTGAACAGTCCTCTTATCTCCTCACATAGTAGTAACAAGTTTCAGAGGTCTCAGTACCATCTAAGCCAGGTTTCCATAGACCTAGTTTATGAGTTTATAAAGAACCTAGTTTATAGCGTGGACTTGGGGAAAAGAGACAGAAAACCATTCTTTTTTCTTACCAAGTTTCCTCATACCCAACTGCACACCTACCACCCAATGCTCCTCTGGACTGGGGATCACATGTAGGTCTTAGGAAAGAACGTAATAAAGATAAGCGGAGCAGTAACCTCTGCTACCTGTCGGTGACTTCAAAGCTCCACTGATCAATATTTGATCCCAATTTAGCATCTCACAGAGGATTTCCTCTTAACCCTAGAATAGTCTGACCTTGTTTCTTCTCTCTGGTTAATTATCCACAGAGACTAGCCAGCAGACCAGAGGACTGAACTCCAGTGCCCCAAGCGACAGGAGGCATTTTCAGTGTGAGGCTACCCAAGGGATAATTATTGAGTGGCCATAAGGGTAACCTATTTTGGCTCTCTAGTGATTGGAGGGAGGGTGGGGAACAGTAATGCTCTAAGCCCTTTGACACAGTGTCCTGGATTCTACTGTCATGATGACTATATGGACTTGTTTTGAAGTTGTTCAGTCCTGACATTTACTGCTAGAAGGCCAATGGGAAAGCCCAGGGAGCAAGTGAACTAAAAGGTATGTCACAGGAGCTGGCTTATAGTCTTTTTCTGAAAGTGGACAGGACCTGGGGAGGTGGGAAGAAAGTTAAGGGAGCCCTGGCCAGGTAGCTCAGTTGGTTAGAGTGTTGTCTCAATACACCAAGGTGGAGGGTTCGATCCCCGGTCAGGGCATATACAAGAAGCAACCGATGAATGCATAAAAAATTGGAACAACAAATAAATGTTTCTCTCTCTCTCTCTAAAAAAAAAAAAAATCCATGAATCAAAAAAAAAAAAAGAAAGTTAAGGGGAAAAGATTGGTATGGATAAAACAACCAAGTGAGTTCTAGGGCCCAGATACAAATAAGTGCCTGAGAACTGAAGTGGGCAAGAGAGAAGGCTGAGCACTGAGGTCATCCTGACCTTGAGAGGACTTCTTTAAAATAGACAAAGGCAATAGTGCCCTCTGGTGGCCAAGAATAAGTGGGAGACCACAGCCTAAACTTAAACTCTACATCAGTAAAACAAACTCCTGTATTTAAGGGGTAGTAACTAAAATTGATTGAATAGTTACTATTTACAGATACATGTATTATCTCAATTAATCCTCACAACTCTAAGGTCTATAAATAATAATATCTCTACAGAGGAAATAAAAATTTAGATAAGTATGTTTTTCTATATTTAAAAATATTTTAGCCCTAGCCAGTTTGGCTCAGTGGATCAAGCGTCAGCCTGCGGACTAAAAGGTCCCAGGTTCGATTCCGGCCAAGGGCACATGCCCAGGTTGTGGGCTCGATCCCCAGTGGGGAGCGTGCAGGAGGCAGCCAATCAATGATTCTCTCTCATCATTGATGTTTCTATATCTCTCTTCCTCTCCCTTCCTCTCTGAAATCAATAAAAATATATTTAAAAAATAATATAAAAATAAAAGGTGCCCGGCCACAGTGGCTCAGTGGTTGAGCATCGACCTGTGAATCAGGAGGTCGTAGTTCGATTCCCAGTCAGGGCACATGCCCGGGTTGCAGGCTCAATCCCCAGCAGCGTTTGGTGCAAGAGGTAGCAGATTAATGATTCTCTCTCATCATTGATGTTTCTATCTCTCTCTCCCCCTCTCCCTTCCTTTCTGAAATCAATAAAAATATATTTTAAAAAGTAAAAGGTAAAGAACTACTGCCCTGGCCAGTGTGGCTCAGTAGGCTGAGCATCATCCCATGCACCAAGAGATCACCAGTTCAATTCCCAGTTGGGCCACAAGCACGGGTTTCAGGCTTGATCCTTCCTTGGTAGAGGTGCTGATCAATGTTTCTTTCTCTCCCTTCCTCTCTCTAAAATAAAATAAAATAAAATAAATATATATAT
>NW_005368921.1:939002-945195 GCF_000412655.1 Myotis brandtii
CTTATTTATCTGTAAAAACCTTTGTATACCCATACTTGAAATATATGCTAAATGGTGATCCTCCCATAAAAGTTAAAGGTAGGGGAGACAAACATTTAGCACCTAAAATGACCAAGGGGGTAGAATGGGCTTCTTACACAGAGTAATCAGTTTGGGAAAATGGCTGAAGAGGCTATAGTGTTTTTTCACTATAGATTACTACAATCAGAGGGCACATATTCAAACTTGGAGGTAGTTTTTAAATAAAAGAAGTACAACTTTTCACAGCCACTGGGGACTATGAGAGTCCATTACAGAGAGTGAGGTTTAACAGAAAGACCACTGGCCTAGGGGTAAGATGATCACTAGGGTTGAAGTCTTGGTTGCCTGCTGACTAGCAAGCTCAACCTCTTTGAACTTAGCTTCTTCGTCTGTAAAATGGGTGTAGCATCTTTTTAAAATATATATATTTTTATGAACTTCAGAGAAGGGAGAGGGAGAGAGGGATAGAAACATCAATGATGAGAGAATATCATTGATCAGCTGCCTCTTGTACCTCCCCCGCCCCCAACTGGGGACTGAGCCTGAAACCCAGGCATGTGCCCTGACCGGGAATCAAACCTGTGACCTCCTGGTTCATGGGTTGATGCTCAACCACAGAGTTACCAGCCAGGCACATCTATTTCCTAAGAGTTGTAACGTTAAATCAGAATGTGTATGTCCTTGTTATGGGAGTATTCAACATATGCAGTAGGTCCACTTATACATGGATTTTTTCAGTTAAGTATACAGTCGGCCCTTTGTATCCCCAGGTTTCATATCCACAGATTGAAAAGAGTATTTCTGATCTGCAGTTGGGAATCGTGGATGCAGAGGACCAAGTAAGCATATGCATTGTTCTATGCCATTTTATCTAAGGGATTTGAGCATCTGCATATTTTGATGTCAGTGGGAACCAGTCTTCCAGGGACACCAAGGGACAACTCCAGCTAAGTTTTCAGGGAGTCCAAAGTTGTTCGTGGATATTCAACTATGTGGAGACTGGGGCCCCTTACCCCCACATTATTCAAGGGTCAACTGAACCAGTTCCCTGCTATTCATCCCAGTTCTGTGTTTAAAGGAATCTTGTCCCTACTCATTTTATTTCTTTAAAAAAAATTTTTTTAATTGGTTTAGAGAGAGAGAGAGAAACATCGATTGGTTGCCTCCCGTATGTGCCCAACCAGGGACTGAACCCACAACCTAGGCATGTGCCCTGACAGGGAATCGACCCGAAACCTTTAGGTGCATGGGATGACGCTCTAACGGAACTACACCAACCAGGGCTTGTTCCTGTTCTGAATGCTTTTTTTTTTTTTTTACAGAAAGGAAGGGAGAGGGATAGAGAGTTAGAAACATCGATGAGAGAGAAACATCGATCAGCTGCCTCCTGCACACCTCCTACTGGGGATGTGCCGCAACCAAGGTACATGCCCTTGACCGGAATCGAACCTGGGACCTTTCAGTCCTCAGGCTGATGCTCTATCCACTGAGCCAAACCGGTTAGGGCCTGAATGCTTTTTAACAGCAAAAAATCCTCTGAAACTTATTTTTAAAGGACTGGTTTTTCACATAATAAATTTTCTTAGTCACGTCCAGACAGCATTTAAACACTGGCTTTGGGAATGTTTTGAGTTTTACCATTTCACTGATAAATTCATTAGAAGGCATCTAAAGCTTAAAGTATAACCAGATATGCAAGGTTGAGTATACACTGTATCAAATACTGGGCTAGAACAATTTGTTACGGTGAGCCTCCAGAAGGGTTTAGGTAAATTAACCAATTCCTTGTGGTAATTTATGATATGAATTAAGAGATATACAGAGTATATCCTCCTACCTTCCGAGGATCAAGTCAAAGACAATTACATCCACTCTTTCCTATGTAGGACACATCCCAATGTACAATGGGCAAAGACCTGGGCTGGGGGAATTCTTAACAGCTGTTCCCTGACAAACTAGCAAGGTGCATCTCAAGTAATTTGTTACTGATTAACATTAAATTTATTTTATTAAAACTTGTGGATAGTTATTTTTTGTAAATTAAAAGTTTCAAGTTCCCTATTTGACTACTCTTACTTATATTTCTAATAAGCTTTTTGATGGAAGAGTAAGAAGTGTTTAGATACCAGGTAGGCAATGGACAAAATCCTGGGCATACTCACAGGGTTACGAACGAAGCATGTGAACATGATTCATGTGCGTCACAGAAGACAAAAAGGTTAGTAAGCTGCTCTGGGAAATTGATTTGATAGGATATAGCATTTCTTATCAATGATGAGAGAAGAAGAAATTAACACTAGATCTTGAGTTTCGTTAGTTGTCAACTAATTTTAGGGTACTTTCTCTAAGCTATATCATGTGTTAGATTTCATAGGGATTGTGGTATAAGAAAGCTTTGTTGAATACATTCATTCTGTGTACAAGGTAATAAGAGGAAAAAAAGACTTAAAATAGAAGCTAGTTCATAGCTATATCAGATCATATTAACTGTTGGAAAGAGCGTATACTAGATCCAGTTTTGTCACTGAATGCATAACTTCAGAACCTGTGGTTTCTCCGGGCCTTATTTTCTTCATATGTAAATGGGTAGAGGTGAACTAGATGACCTCCAAGGTTCCTTTAGATTCTCAAACGCTTAATTTAAGAAGTCTTTGAAATGTTTATTCAGGTTCTCTCTCTGAGGCATTCCTGAGACAGAAATGTTCCATTTCAAACCTAAGACAGCCACATCCCCGAATCGGGTATTTAAAAAGCTCCTCAAAGAAGGTATCCTTGTTTTCATCACTATGCCCCAGTACAGAATCTCTACATACAGAAAGTGAGCACAGACTTATAGTCTAGATTGACAATAGCTAGTGATGAAGATGAAAAGGGTATACTTTAGTGTTGCTGTTGGCACCAAATCTAAAAACGTAGGCCATCAAATAAGGCCTTTCATTAAATAACATTCCTTACCTAACTTCTCCCTATCTGAAAAAGCCCTTACTTTTCAGCTGAGTTGATCACATCCATTTTCCCCTTCCTGAATGCTCTTGTTGATCCCTCCATCTGGAAGGGCAGGGAGGAAAAATAATGCATGTCCATTATTTCCTTCGAGACCAAGCTGTTTTACTTTACGCTTCATCAGTATGAACACATGTAATTTCTAGAATCCTATACCACCATACGCTTACTTATGTTCTTCTGCTCATTCACAGAGGGTCCTCTTTTCTCCACAATTAAGCTCGAAACACATCTGAGTAGGCACTGAGTAAATGTTTATCTAGTTTGTGAGTGCAGCAGGAATCTCAGATGGCAAAGAACGAAAGCTTCAGGCTCCTCCTACCTTCCTGCGATGCCATTCCCAAAGCTCTTCCTTCCCTTCCCTTTCATTTCCTGTCTGGAACCCCCTATCTTCAAACCTAATCTAAGGACCAATTCTGGGCATGAAAAGACAACACAGTTCATCCTTTTAGTTTCATATTTTTTTCAGTTCATTTCATTATAAACATAATATAAATGGCATTGCCACCTTTTCCCCTCCTGGGGGTGATCCATCAAGCTTGTCAGTTGGGGCCCGCGCCAGTGATTCACAGCTCATCATGCGGTATGTGCAGGGCATGGTCACATAAATCTGCAAACAGCACATAACAGTTAGAAAGAAAATGCCACTCTTATATTGATATATGCCACTATTAAGAAAATACCCCCAAATCAAACTGATACACATACCAACCACCATTTTTCAAAGCATGTTTTTTTGTTTTACTCCTCACCCGAGGACATGCTTAGAGAGAGGAAGGAAGGAGGGAGGAAGGGAGAAGGGGACTTGGGGTGGGGGGAGAGAGAGAGAGAGAGAAACATTGATCAGATGTGCCCCAATAGGGTTTGATTCGGAATCGAACCGGCAACCTGCGATGCTCAACTAACTGAACAACTCTGGCAGGGCCAGAGCATATGCTTTTAAATGACAAAACATTCCCATTATCCTCTGACTTGCACCTCATGAGTGAGCCACAAATTCTGAAAGCTGACGGGAAGAGAATGAATAGGAACAGCCCAAGTCCCTAAGCCATGGGTCACGGAAGCAACTCTTGAGCTACTATCAGGGGTAGGGCGGACTGCTAGGGAATGTGCCTGATTCCACAGAGCTGTGAGGACAAAAGGTAACGTGGGAGCAGCTTACCTGTTCGCTTGCTACAAAGTTTGTCTTTCACATTGTCAGCCTCTCGGGAAAAGAATTCAATGAGTTCATCCTCATATTCCTCCACAATGGTCTCACACTGCCAACCCAAGGAAGAACCGAGTGAGAGAAGGCAGCAAGAAGAGGCTCTTGCTTCTGACTCGAGAACAAGGATATTAATCCTGTTTTCCACTTGGGCTCTCCAATAACTCCCCTAATTTCTAAGAACCAGCTACCCACTCCCATAGCTCACCGCAAACTTGAGGGTGCCACGGATGTCTGAATCAATTCGGATGCCCTCTAGATTCAGGTCTTTGGGTTCTCCATTCCGGTTCACTACACGTATGTAAATGTTGCGGTGGGTGGTAGGGTCCATCTGTTCCCCGTACTCCTTCATCCGGTCACATACTTCCTCTAGCAGCTCCGTGAGGTGGGCCTCTGAGCGAGCATAAGGCACCTAGAAATGTCCTCAGCCTTGGGTCACTCTCTTCTACCTCTGTACATTACTAATTTACATCCTTACTTTTCCTTCCAAATCTAGCTCAACCAACCTATTGTAAAAAGCCTGCCTTATATAAAAACAGTATGGGTTTATTTTTGTAATTCCAAAGTGTTTTCAAATACTGTAGTCTTATTTTACCCATATACAAGCCCAAGATATAAAACAGGTGCCATTAAGCCCAAATTATAAAGAGACCTCTTCGATTAACCCTCGTCAACTATATGTTCTTTTCCTTTGAATTCCTTTAATGTTTATGGATGTAAGATAATGATTTTGTATTAAAATGAGACTAAAACCTGCCCTCAATAGAACATTAGAAAGGTAGTATAGGTTTTGAGGATAACAACTATTAAATCATTTCACAAGCATTACATTTACATTTCTTTATTGTTCATTAGGTACAACTTTATTATATGTGTTATGTTTTCAACTAAAATAAATTTCCTAAATATAAGAATGAGAACGTCTATTTCTTTTTTGTGAATGTGTGAATACCATACTGCCACTGAAAACATGAGTCACATGGATTAAGGATGTGGAGAGAGGGCTGACCAGGGTTCCCGGTCTGCTAACATCTTCTACAGCAGAAACAAAGTGTCAAGGCTTGCAACCAGGAAGCCAGTGCACAGGGTGTAAGTCTCCAGCCCCTTCCCAATGAGACAGCCTATCTTTCAGGTACCTCTCTGGGTCCATGTTCTCTTCATTTCTATTAAACCAAGCTCCTTAATTAGTCGAGTCCTCATTCAACCTGACAGTGAGCTACTTTATTTGGGGAAACAGTAACAGTTACCTCCACCACTGACTGGCTGCCATCCGGATTGATTCGGAAAGAGCCCATCTGGATGGTCTTCTTGGGATCCACCTGGGCAATTTCCCACTCTAGTTCATCCACCAGAGCCCTGCAAGCTGGCGCAGGGGGAGAGGAGGTGGGGGAGGGGGAAGGCATCAACCTGGGGATTTCCATTCATTCTCATCCAGGCTTCGATCTCAGGACCTCCCAAAGCTCTGCCCCCCCCCCTCCTCCTCCCACTTCTCTGTGTGTCTTTACCTCCACAGTGTAGATCCTGGGCCGTCCGAGCCCAGGCAGCTCCCAGCAGGGCCCCCAGAAGCAGGGCCGGCCAACCCCAGCCTTTCATCTCTAACGTAATGGGGTCGCTCCACCTGGGTTTGGGTGGGAATAAAGCATAAGTGTGAGGAGCCGGCTCCGTTCCCCCACCCGCCTCTCATCCCAAGGCCTACACAGGCCGCAGGGTGACTGGTTCTACTTTCCAGGAAATGGCCGGGACACACAAGGGGCTCTGCGGCTTCGGCGCTGGAGGACCCGGATTCCCGCGGGCGGTGGGTGTCGGCGCGAGCTCGGGATCTGGGGCTCAGCCCCCGACACTATGCCGCAGGGGAGGCCCTGGATGTTTGTGCTTCCGCGGCTTCTGCGCCGGGCTCACCGCGCCATGTGGCAGCCACGGAGCGAAGGTGGAGGCAGCGAGGAGGAGGCAGAGGAGCTGCAGGCA
>NW_005368921.1:945846-964247 GCF_000412655.1 Myotis brandtii
GAAGCCCGATTTACATATATTACTTTTGTAATACTTTCAACAATAAGAATAAAAAGCTCGTTTCAATGCTCTGGAAACTACATCTCCCAGGGAGCACCGCAGCACCACGCAGACCCTGTTAGTAGCCACAGGTTGTAAGGTGTCCTGGGACCTGTAGTTTGTCAGCTTCTCCACTCCCCTTCCACCGTTACCTGGTAATTCCGACTCTACGTCTTAAAAGAAACCGACCTGAGGCAGCCACAGCAGTGACCTAACACTGTCCAGGTCAGACATTATTTATACTCCTCCAATATCCTTAACTTTGGACTCCACAGAGCTTTACCTTTAATTCTAAGTGGGAATTTAAAGGCCTTAGATTTCCCCATTTATAATAGACAACACAGAGAAAGGAGAGGAAGGCCAAAGAGAACCCCACACTCGCAGGTCTCCAATGAGATAGATGACAGTCAATAATATTTTTGTTTTTATTTTATAAAACATGCAGTTTAAAACAAAACTTTAAAAAATAACAAGAAAACGAAACTTGTAACAGGAAAGTGGAGTGGATGGAAGACAGATGCTTCTCAGCTGTCGGCAGGAAGGAGCCAGCAGCCAAGCTTCGTCTTGGACTCAAAGGCCCTTTTGGCAATGATGGTGTTGGCAACACTGGTTTGCTAGGGCCACCAAGACTCTGTATGCTGGCTTCCTGGCATTCTTCAAGCAGTCACAGGCTTGAGCTTGAGCTAAGTCTTGAACTACTGTTGTTGTATCTGGTTATTCTCCAGTACCTAGCCAACTAGGAACTGAAAGTTTTGGTTCCAGGATCTTCTTTGCCTGGATATTAATCACCCAGGATATTTATTAAGAATACCAATTACTTTTCATCTAGACTCTGTTTTTTGCAAAGGATGTAAAAGGAATCTGGCTGCTAGACCCTTTGCAACAATTCTGTTGCATTCCAGTTCTATTAATAGCACCACCTGTAAACCCTGAGCAGGTTCAATTCTGGAAGTAGACAGGGTATAGCCAACTTAGGAAGCTATCTCCCAGTTCTGAGGCCGCAGAACACTGAAGGGAGAGGCAGAAGCTGGTTGGGAGAGGATGAGGTCAGAGTGCCAGCACTGAAGAAAAAACAGCTGCATCTGTCAGAGATAAAACCAAGAACATTGACTCTTAAGGTGAGTGAAGAAAAAGTACCTTGGATTCTTCTTAGGAAGGAAAAATGCAAGAGGAAAGAGGGCTTGGACCTGCCCCAAACATTTAGAACTGGCCAAGAGGAGAGTCTCAGCAACAAAAGCTATTTCACTGATGGTTGGATTAAATGCTTTGTACAGTTAAGTGCTTTGCAAGTATATAAGGTAGGGATGGTACTGTTGTTAACATCATCATTATTATTATGGTGGGTATAACTGTCACATATGCAATCAAAACCCACCCAGTTCAGTTTCCCTTGTCCCATCCCAGGCCTTACTCTTGGGACTTGTCTGGCCCTCAGGCTCAGGCACCTTCCAGTCCATCTTTCGGCCCTTCTCATAGAGGCCCTTGAGCACTTTGTGGAAGGACTCGGGCTCAGTGCCATTTTTGCTTAGCTCCAGATACTTTTGGTAAAGCTGAAGGGCTGTGCGCGCATCTTCAATACTGTCATGGGTCTCCCCTTGAATCTTCAGGTCTGGGGGGGTTAGAGGTGGAATAGTTTGAGACCTAGCAAAGGAAGATAAGAACATGTCCCCTACTCACATCCCCAACTCCCAATAAGCAATAAAAAACCAATAAGCAATAAAAAACCTACTGCCTTTAAGGGAAGAGGCCAAACACCAACTCTGGTGTACAGAAGGGATATTGAAGCTAATTAAGTCCTTCAATAACTTCACCACTAACTCGGGGTCCTTTTTCCTCCCTTTGGCCCCTCCAACACTTTTTCCTGCTCTTAATGAGCTCCACAAGGATCTTCAAGGCAGAGCAACTCACCCAGAAAGTACCAAGCAAGGAATCGCAGGGAAATCATTCGTTTTCGGGGCATGTGGAACAGATAGACAGTGTCAAGGACTTGGTCCTTGGGCACCTGGCAGGAATAAAAGAATGGAAGGCTAAAGATAAGGGATCCCATATTTTCCCATTCCCCAAAGGCACAATGTATACCCTGAGTGGCCCACATGCAAAGAAGACTCTTAAAATAGCCCTGCCCGAACCATGAGATTGATGACCCGGAAGTCCTTCTGCAGACCATGACCCACAAACTTGACTCCAATGTCTATGAGAAAACGAAGCTTTAAGTAGGTAGACTTGAGAGTTGTGAGGTGCTTAGAGGAAATCTTGGCATCGAGATCTCCTGGCTTTATTCCTGAGTATTGAGTTAAGTAATCCACGACCTAGGGATAGAAAAAAAGACAAGTCTCTCAGGAAGTGAGGTACAATCTCCCCCTACCACTCTTCCCTGGGTTCCAGAGCACTCTACATAAGCACAGGGTCTGTGCCACCAGCACTTCCATATTCTAATACCTGCTCCTGGGTAGAGATGTAGTCATCAATGAAAGGGATACCCTCATTGGGTCCCTGGCCCCGAACACAGGTAATCCTAGCTACTGACATCTGACTTGGTTTGATGGTAGACTTGGTACCATCACTGCGCAACTCTGCTTCCTCCTGCATAAGAAGAGTTAATAAGGAAATCAGAGAAATACTTATGATTCTTAGTATCCCCAGGTTTCTGTTCTAACATTCTACACTTTTTGGTCTTGGTTACCTCATTAAGGGTGACAAATTCAGCATCCAGGCCCACCAGGTCCCCAACCTGTGGCATCTCATTCAGCATCAGCGGAATAAAGGTAGTATGTGTTTTCCGCTGCTTCCGTGCTAGTGAGGCTTCAGCCATCAGGACACTTGCCTCAATAGGGTTCTTGACTGAAAGGGAGAATCCAGAAGACACATTGCTGGGGGCAGGGAAGTGACCAGGGGAGGGAAGCCCAAGGTAGCTGACCAGAGACCAGGTCTACACTGTGATCCCTCAATAATTAAAGCATATGAGTAAAAAGATCATATCTGATGAACAAAGCAGGTAGATGGAACAGGTAAATGAGAAATGTGATAAGGCCCTGGCTGGTGTTTCTCAGTGGTTAGAGCATCAGCACATACCTGGGTTGCAGGTTCGATTCCCAGCCCTGGTTGGGGCGTGTGTGGGAGGCAATCAATCGATGTGTCTCTCTCACATCAATGTTTCTCTCTTTCCCCATCCTTCCTTCCTTTCCACTCTCTCAAAAGTCATGAGAAAAAATATCCTTGGGTGAGGATTAACAACAACAAAGAAATGTGATAATGGAAAAAAAAAAGTCAACAGAAAGGAAAGAATAAGATTTTCATTTTGGACTTTAGCTTAGAAAAATCTACAAAAATGAAGTTACAGTTTAAAGGCACCAAAAAGGGACTTAATAAGGAGTTCATTTCCAAAAGAGATCTTCACTTGAGGATAAGAATGATTAGACTCAAAATCATAACCTTAGCTACTTGATGAGACTTTTCCCCAACACCTCCTTCCCACTATACCTTCAGGATCTTCACCTTCTAAATTTAAGGCCTTATGAGTAGGACTCCCTGGAAATATTAACACTGGCTGCAGATCTTAAATTTTTTTTAAAGCATGCCTCTTTTTTATTGATAGATTTTTTTTTTAGAGAAAGGGGGAGAGAGGGAAGCGGAGAGAGAGAGAGAGAGAGAGAGAGAGAGAGAGAGAGAGAGAGAGGAGAAAGAGAAAGAGAGACATTAATTTGTTGTCCCACTTATTTATGCATTCATTGGTTGCTTCTTGACTAGGATAGAACCTGCAACTTTGGTGTATCAGGATGATGCTCTAATCAACTGAGCTACCCATAAGGGTACAGATCCTCATCTTATAAAGCTACTTCCCAGGTCTCTTCCTAAAGACCAATCTAAACTACCCACACCTTGGGTCTACTCTTGTACCACTTACTGTTCAGGTTGTATTTAGAATTAAGATTTCTTTTGGTGTAATAAAGGATAGCAGGCACTTTCCAATTCATGTCAAACTGCACAGCTTCATGCTATAAAAGAGAAAGCACTTAATGGCCTATATATATGTCCCTTTTCCCCAAATTAGACAGAAGATAGGACTCTGGTGCTACGTTTAGCTCTGCTAATGCTTATAATTCTTGAGAACCCATCCCTCCCTCCTAAGTTTGTCTGGCATTCTCTAGGGCACTGAGGATGAGGATGCTAGGAAAAGGGGAGATGCAAGGGGAAATGCAATGTGTTACAACTAACCTTATCAATAGGTTCAATAAGAAAGTCATTGAAGAGATACCACTGCTGGTGGGTAACACCCTATGGAGATACAGAGAAAGACTGATGCCAAAGTGATGGCTGGACCACTCTGCCTCAGACTGAAGGTAAGGACAGATCTTGGATTCCATTCTGGTCACCGCCAGGAGTATCCCTGCACTGTATTATGTCACTCACCTCCTTGCGTTGGTGGTAGGTCTCTCCAACTTTGATGTGAGCCACCAGGCTGCCCCCTGTGCGTGAGTCCAGGATGTGTACCACAGTAGCCATCAGGTCATACACATAGACACCATGTTCCTCCTCTGCCCTGGCTGGGCCCCACTGTGAGGGGGGGTACCCAGGCTGCTAAGCTAAGTTTACGGATGGGGAAGGAAGGGGAATGGGGGTAGAGGACAAGGAGCTTGGGGTATGGAATGGGGCACCACGGTGGGTTATCTCCATCCTAGCCCATCTATGACTCCCAACAATGAACTGAGTGACTGGAGAAGCCCACAACTGCAAACACTCAGCCTTACTCCCTTTCTTTTTCCTACACTAAGTTCCACCTTCCCCCTGCCCTGCTTCTGCCCCATCCCTTTCTCCTTATTCCCCCTCCTCTTCCCAATTTTCCAACAACCTGCATCTCATCCCCATCAGTCCAATTGCAAACATCCAGTCCTTTGTTCTTGGTGAGCTTCATGCGAATAGAGAAAGGAAGCCAGACATTCTTCAACTCCTCAATGGAAGGACACCTCAGCATGCCCTCTGGACTCCCTAGTTCCTTCCTATCAGGACAGGAGAATTAGAGATTTGTTCTGAGGAGATCTAGCCAGTGACAAGAGGAGCCGCTGGGTAGTTCAATACTTTGGTCACTCCCAAGACAGTACCTACCAATCAGCCAAAGCAAGCTCCGTGTTCTTGGAGATTTCCCCACTGTGCTTCTTTATTGCCATCTTGAAGGCAACCTGAACACAAAAGGAGAAAATATCTGATTCTTCAGGAATATTAATCATATGTGGAAGTCAGTCAGAAGAGGGAGGAAATTAAAAAGTACTCCTTTAAAAACAAAACAAAACTCCTAAGACCCTGTTGCCAGCCCTGGTCCTTACATCAGCCTGCATTCTCCAGAAATCAGCTTCTTTCAAGCTGTTCACTTCACAATTGATGACAAGAATATCTGGCAGGTGGCGGATGTTGCGTGTCTGAATCTGAGAGGATGAAACAAACAAGGAATAGCAGGGAGCCGACAGGGAAAGAATCCTGGAGAGGAGCACTAAAACCTGGATCTGCATCCTCACTGGCGTTCTCCCCACTCCCTGTAGATCCCTGGATGGCAGTGCTCACCAAGCCCCAGATGAGACCATGGCTGGGTCCCCAACATGTCGGGACTCTAGTCCAGTGCAGCAGCCCACTCACCGTAGGCTGGTACTTCTCGCAGTTGTCACACCAGGCCTGAGTGTTCTGCTCCAGGCAGATGCTTCGCTTTAGCACCTGAGCAAAGTCACAGTTCTTCCCGGTTTTATCTGTAGGGAAACTGGATACTTCAATCTAGGTTCTCCCTTCTATCCACTATTAGTGTTAGTCCCCCAACACCCTCTCCTTGATGTTACAGGACACTGGGGGAGCCTTCCCAACCCAACTGTAGGGTATACCACTGTTGCTACCCTCAGGGTAGGAGAGTGTGAAGAGTAGAGTAGATGAGGCTCGCACGGTCTCACTGCCACAGCGGCAGAGGCTGCAGTTCTCCATCTCACAGCTGAACAGCTGTCCAATGACAGAGTCCCCCGATGAGCAAAAGCTGCTAAGAGTGGGGAGGGCGATATATGCACACTGAAGGAGTTATGAGACCCTGTCAGTCACAGAGGGGCCTGTCATGGTAGCTTTAACGATTCCTGTGCCAATTCCATACCTGCTTGCAGCACCTCGATAAGCCTGAGGTACTTCCAGCTCCTGCATATCCTGATGCAGCTGAGTGAGAATGAAGCGATTCCACCTCTGGATGAGCCTGGCCAGATTGCCCTTCCCTGAAGCCTCATCGGAGTCAGCCAGGATCAGACCGAGGGCTGAGGCCTCAGGAATGGTGCGGAATGCCCGAAGAAAATTACTGCCCTGAAATCCAAGAAGGGTGTTGCTGGAAAGAGGTTATTTTTTCTTGTGGCCATTTGCACAAAGATATCTCTGCCTATTATCCACCTCCCTCCCTCTTGTATCATCCCAGGTCTCCAGGCACTGACCTGACAAGGGTCACCTCGGGAGAGGTCCAACATGTGGAAGAGGAAGCCCAGCTCACATGCCAGGCAGAACTCCTTCTGGCAAAGGTGGTTCTGGATTAGGCAGCGAACGGGCTCCAGGAAATAGAGCACCTGGAGGGAAGAACAGGAGAAATGACACAGGCAACTGCTACGAGGAGGAAGAGATTGGAAGGGTAAGTAAGCTGGTGGAAATCCAAAGCAGGAGTCCACTGAAGAAGTGGAGCTCACAGAAGAGTGTGTGGGGTAAAAAAGAATGGTAGAGCCCTAGCTGGTCTGGCTCAGTGGATAGAGCGTCGGCCTGTGGACTGAGAGGTCTCAGGTTCGATTCCGGTCAAGGGCACATGCTTGGGTTGTGGGCTCAATTCCTAATAGGGGGCATGCAATAGGCAGCTGATCAGTGAATATCTCTCATCATTGATGTTTCTCTCTTTCCCTCTCCCTTCCTCTCTGAAATCAATACAAATATATTTAAAAAAAGAAAGAAAGAATGATAGAGGGGATCATCTTAAAGTGGGCCTGGTTGGGGGACATAGAAAAAGAGTTGTGGGGCCACAGAGAAGAAAGGCAGCAAGCATGTTCAAGTCACAAGAATGTCCATCCTTACCTGGATCATGCAGTTACAGTAGGCATTGGGGATATGGGGCTCTAATCCAGCAAACAGGGTCTTATTGTAGTGTTTGAAGTCAAAGTCCTCCAGCCCTAGCTTGGAGTATTTGATGGTTACCTGAGGCAGAAACAGTCTAAGCAAGATGAAGATATCCTCAAAGTCCCCTAGCCATAGCCTTCCCCCAAACCTCCCTCCTGAGTCCAGCACGGTAGGAAGAGCTTCCCGACTGAGTCCTTCAGTCTTTTCTCACATGACCCCTTCCCCTGGGAACCTTGCCCTACATCCCAGAGGGATTGGTATTTCCCAGCACCTTGCGGTATTTCTTAGAGACCATGTGGAGATGTGGCTCCTCTTCCCGCCCTATTGGTGATTCAGTGACCTTGCTGAAGCTGTCAAATTCACTGTCGGACTCCTTGAGTCGGTAAGGAATCTAGAATTTTTAAAAAGAGGTAACCTTGTTGGATGTCTTAAGCATCTTTGTTCCCACAACACTGAAACAGTCACCAACTCCTCAACCTAACCTCATAGGGTTTTCACTATTCACTGCTTCTTTTTATTCCCACTACCTACTCATCACTGCTGGACAACTGGGGTGGCTTCCACACGGGCTCCCCACATTCACTCTGTCCAGCATACTGCTACCACACTAACCCTTCCAGAATGCCCCTGTTAATGTATCACTTCTTCCATTATACACTGGATTTCAAGGCCTCACAACCAACCTCAATCTTTCACTGTTTCCTGGTATAATAGTTGCTCCTGCCAGACTGGTTGGTATAGTCCCCACTGGGTACCCATTTTGCAATTATGTCTCTTGAGACCTTACTAACACTGATCTCTCATCTTTAATAAGCTCTGCTTTTATTATCTACTTACCCATCTCTCACCTCTCCAGCTCAATATTTAGCTCTTTCAATATGCCTGCCCTGACCACTCTGGCCCAGAGTAAAATTTTCCCTCCAAACAGCTCTGTCGATGAATGCTTATAACATTCCTCTAGCACTTAACAACAGAACATACAAATTTTTGTTATGAATAGGTCTTATTTTCTCCAACTAAATACAAACTTCTTAAGAGCAAGGACTCTATCTTCTATGTCTCTGAATCCTCCCTCACACCTAGCATAGTAGCTTCAATTTAGTAGGCTTCAAAAAAACCTTTATTGACTGAAAACAAAAACTACTGAGGACTAGTAAAGGAAAAAGACAGGAGAAATGCCAGTGAGCTGGGGGTGGTGAGGGCTGGCCTTCTCCCTTCTAAACATACCTGATTGCGCAGCCTGGTGCGGGGGTTGGGTGCATAGCCAATGAAGCCCACCTTCTTCATGGTGCGCAGAATCTCTGCATCCACAGGAGGTGCTCTCCTGTAATGTAGTATTATAGTTCTAAGGCTTAAAGGTTGTTGTGTCTACCCATCTAATCCCCAACCCCAAGGGGCCAGATATAAAGAAGACACTGAAGGTAAACAAAAATCAGAAAAGAAGTAGAATAATAATAGGGCTTGCAGAGAATTCCTGTATCTCAGCCCTTTCCCCACCCTACTTTTGGTCCAAATGTGAGGTACAACCTGGGAGCCGGAGCAGAGTTGGCAGCAGGCCAATCAGAGAGAAGCGTGTCAGTGGTGAGCGGGACAGGGATGAGGGACAGAGGCAGCAGGTCCTGGCTCCAGTCCAGAGGAGGCAGTGAGTCCACAAGACAGGGCAAAGCAAATTCGGTCTCCCGGGAGTAGGGGTTGAAGGAAGGCTCAGGGGAATCAGTCCAGAGGTGTACACAGCCTTCAGAATCTCCAAAGGCCAGGGCCTGCTTGCTGGCTGACACATCAAACGTCATCAGCAGAGGCCCCACAGGATTCACATGAAAGATGTCTGCTGGGTTGGCCAGGCCTGTGGGTTCACAAAACTGGCATTGCCCTAGGAGGGAGGAGGAAGCCCACTGAGCAAGCCCTGGAAGATGAAGGGCACCGTCCTTTTATGCCCTTCCTACCCTCTTCCCCTGGTATCAAGGAAAGATGAACCCCAAATCCATGTCTAGAGCTAGAGAGAATACCATCTGATACCTTCCCACAAACCACAGGGAGGTTTGCTACACAGCAAAAGGCAGTTCTAAAGTTGTTTTGCCTGTTCCACCTTTTACCTTTTTCTGTGTTCGTCACACACAGGGGGACAACAAAGCTTTAATCTCTGACCAAACCTAAGTGAGACCAGAGACCCCACTGAAAGGTTACTTCTTTCCCCAACAAAGAGGTTCCTGGGAGTATACTCCCTCTGGAGCCTAGTTCCCCTTTGCTCATCAGTCTCTCTTACACCATCTTGCACCCCCCTCATACCCGACTGGGAGATGATAGCAAGACGAGAAGTATACGTAGGGATGAAGCGCAAGAAGGCAGGGTCCACGTGCACTTGGAGTGGTGTGATGGCGCGCATCATGCGCAGATCATACACCTTGAGGAAGCGGTCACAGGCGAGGCCGGTGAGGCGGCTGGAGAAGCCACAGCTGGCCAGCAGGTTGCCATGCACGTCAAAATCTGACAGACTCCCTGAGAAAGCATCAAACTCATGCTCCACCTTAAAAGTACGAAGGTCTCGCAGGGAAATCTGAAGAAGAGATAACTTGGTTATCTGCCAAAGATGGTCTCAGGAAGGGTACCTGCCACCTACTTAACCCTGAGAGGCTCCTGCGAAAAGAACTAAGGCTTTAGTTATGGGCATTCAAAGCACAGAAAAAGCAAAAAGAGAACTCACTCACCATTTTGCTTCTCAGGTCCCTGGTTACAACAGAAAACATCAGGCTGAAAGACTAATCTCATAGTATAGCATGGCTAGATAGGAACTTCATTCACTGCTCCCTTCCCTCAAACTATAGGCACAGCATTGAAAGAAAGGCTGGGCCCAGTCACATATCTGGTGGGAAGAAAAACAGAACTCAGCCACCTTGCCAGATGTATGGCCACAGAAGAAGAAGCGGTTTGTCTGTCTCATGATGGCGACTCCAGGTGTCTCAACAGCATACTGGGGAGGGAAGGAAAAACAGTGAGAATGATTCTTCCCACAAACCAGAAGGACAGAAAGGTAACACACGCATCTTAGGCATGTTCCCAGCTCAAGTATTACCCACCACTTCCGCCACAATAACCTCAGACTCTGTTTGGGCCTTTCCTGCCCCAGGCTTATACCTTCTGCGTCTCCTGGACAGTGTTAAGGTCAATCTCCAATATGTGGTTCTGCAGCCCACCAACAAGCAGCATGCTGCTGTCAGTCAGCAAGAGGCTTTGCATGTCCTCACTCTCGTCCAGCCTGTGAGGGACAGGAAAGGCTAAGGGGCCAGGGCCTCGAAAGCTTCAACCCTTTAGCCTTCCCATTCTATGCGGAACCCTCTTTCCCAGTCCAGAGCTGAGAAGCCACTTACAGATAATCAAATATAATGAGGCCCCCACGGGCCATATACTTGAGGTTGTTCTTGGTGAGAAAAAGGATACCATTCTCCAGGCTCTGGATCTGCCGAATTTCATCACTGCTGTTGACCTGAAATGATGAGTAGCGCTCCAAGGTTGGGCCAAAAAATGAAGTGGCATGACCCTGGAGGGGACAAAAAGGTAAGACACCCTGAGTGGAGAGGCAGGGCCATCCCAATATACATTTCAGGACCTAGACATCACTCAGCTGGTTTTCGTTCTTGCTTCCTGGCCTTTCTGGCCAGCAATGACTAAGGCATAAAGCTAGGCACCAATCTTAATGAAAGACACACTGAAAATACCGTCTCATGTTTGCTTAGTGCTTCACAAAGTGCTTCTGTTAACTCTTCCTCCTTTTATCCTCACAATGACCAGTGGTTAGAACAGTGTCAGGGACATGGGTCTGACCCTCCACTGGCCATCTGACTTTCTTATGTTCCACAGTCAAGTCTTTATCTCTTCAGCCATTAGGGAAACATGTACTGTGGGTCACAGGCTGGAACAGAGAGAATGTGAAACTCATTCCACCGTTGGCTCCTATGTCATTCACTCCTGGCTTCTCTCCTGACTCTTAGCTCATACCCTCCCTTCATGTGCTCCCCTTCTGACCACTCTTGAAACATGGCCATTCCCAGCCCACTATCTTCTCACTCACTGGTCTTCCTAGGTTATTTCATCAATTTTTAAGCTGATGAATCCTAATTTCTTTCCCTAGCCCAGACCACTGCCTCAAGCTTCAGACTTAAACATACAAGTACCTACTACACATCTCTCCTTTGATATACCATAATAACCTCAAACTCATTACTGCTTAAACACTTTTACCCCATTTCAAATCTTAACTGTACCATGATCTACCCACTAGACCAGGGGTGGGCAAACTTTTTGACTCGAGGGCCACAATGGGTTCTTAAACTGGACCGGAGGGCCGGAACAAAAGCATGGATGGAGTGTTTGTGTGAACTAATATAAATTCAAAGTAAACATCATTACATAAAAGGGTACGGTCTTTTTTTTTTTTTTTAGTTTTATTCATTTCAAATGGGCCGGATCCGGCCCGCGGGCGTAGTTTGCCCACGGCTGGTCTAGACCAAGTCACTGGTAGTCAAGTCTTGTTTTACTTCCTAAATATTTCCCAAATCTGTTCTCATGTATACATCTCTATAGTACTTCTTCATTCAGGCCTTATTGTATTTTATGTGAACTACAACAGCCTGCAAACTGATCTCAAACCGTCCTTACCGCGTCCCCCTTAAATCAAACTCTGTACTGCTACCTCGATAATATACTGAAGTTGCAAACCAGACCACATCATTCTGGATAAAACTCTTTGGTGGCCTGGTCCTGGTTGGTCTAGCTCAGTTGGTAAGAGTGTCACCCTGTACATCAGAAGGTGGGGGGTTCAATTCCCAATAGGGGCACATACTCAGTTGGGGATTGTGCAGGAGGCAACGGATTGATGTTTCTCTCACATGGATATTTCTCTCTCTCTCTCCCTCTCTCTGAGAGCAATCTTAAAAAGTCATTAAAAAACAACAACAAAAAACCCTTTGGTGGCCTGAAGGATCAAGTCCAAGCTCCTTTAAGACACAAATGGGGCCCTAGCTGGTTTGGCTCAACGGATAGAGTGTCGGCCTGTGGACTGAAGGGTCCCAGGTTCTATGCCGGTCAAGGGCATGTACCTGGGTTGCGGGCACATCCCCAGTAGGGGGCGTGCACGAGGCAGCTGAATCGATGTTTCTCTCTCATTGATGTTTCTCTCTATCCCTCTCCCTCTCCCTTCCTCTCTGTAAAAAATCAATAAAATATATAATTTTAAAAAGATACAAATGGGGCCCTGGCTAGTTTGCTCAATGGTTAGAGTGTCCACCTGTGGATCGAAGGATCACAGGTTTGACTCCGGTCAAGGGCAGTTACCTGGGTTGCAGGTTTGATCATCAGCCCCAGTTGGGAATGGAGGCAACCAATCCATGGGTCTCTCTCATTCAATGTTTCTCTCTCTCTCCCCTTCCCTCACTCTAAAAAAAAAATCAATGGAAAAAATATCCTCAGGTAAAGATTAACAACAACAATAAAAAGATACAAATGGGGTTTTCTAGGATGTTTTTCCCCCAGCTATCTTTATGGCTCCCTAAATCCCTTCTACGTGGCTTAAAATGGGCTTTCTGGCCTAAACCCAGGTCTCTACTCAAATGTGACTTTATCAGAAAGTCCTTCCCTGACAAACTATCTCAAATGGCAACACCTCCACCCTTTATTACCTTAACACCTTTATTCATTGTATTTTTCTTAAAGATACTAAGCACCACCTGATATATTATAAATTATTATGGTTGCCCTTTAAAATGCTTATTCCAAAACTAGACCCCAGAGCAAGGCCTGGCACCTGGTAGCTCAAAAAACACTGGTTGAATGAAGAAATGTCTAACTCTTCAGCCTCAGCTTCCAGTCCAGTAAACCATAATGGTTTGTAGTTCCTGCAATTACTACGCTGTGTGATATATTGGGAATTTTTGTTGATCCCATTCCTTTTGCCAAGATAGCATTTTCCTCCCTTTTTCGTCTGATTTCTACTCATGTCTTAGGACTCAGTTCAGGTGTCACTTCCTTCTGGAGGTCCTCTGACTCTCCTGTGTGCTCACTAGCACCCAGTAAATATTTTTCACACTGGCATTTAGTAGTTTATATCCTAAATTCATAATTAAGTCAAACAGTTTAGTTTCTTCTAAAGTACCACAAATTATCTGTTTATATGTATTTTTTTCCTCATTGTCTTGTAAACTCCTTGAAGGCAATGATTATGTTTTATTCAGCTTAATTCGCTGGGCCTACCATAGCAGCAGATACTGTCCACTGAAATGAATGTATTACCAAAAAACCTTCATTCTTTCTAATGAAAAAACAATTCACACCTTATGGAAGGTAAATTAGTAAACCAAGGCTAGCATGTTATTTCTTCCAAAATCTTTGGCTCCCTAGCACACTGGCAGTATGCATACACATTTTAAAAAAATCAACATTGGTAACTGCTCTCAGAGATTAAATCAGCCAGAGAAGACAGAATCATTCCATGTAAGCTATATAGAAACATGCATTAACCATTCTATAATAAAAATGGAAAAGAGAGGTTGCATTAGAGATTGGATTTGGATGGCTACAGACTAACAAGATTAATCAAAGCATGGAATGGGCAAATTGTTGTAGAAGTGGGATGCCTTCTAAAAAAGCACACCTAGGCAACTCATTTCTGGGTCCCATAGACTTCTTTGTCCACTACCTTCCTCTTGGATTAAGGGACCCAGCTAACTCTTATCATTTCAATCCTGGCTCCCTGCAAAGCAGCGAAAGCCAGATAAAGCACATCCAATGTCTCCTTTCAGCCCTCACAGAGGGGTACAGTTCTTACCCCATGGCTTCCCACCCACAGCATCTCCTCGTGCAAGTCAAAGTGGGAGACGGTGACAGGCACACCCACTTCAGCCACCACACTGTGCAATTCAGAGTAGACACCTTCCATTATGTGCACTGACTCCTGGACAGGAAGAGCCTCCAAGGCCACTCCCTCCGGGTCCAGCTCCACATTCTGCAGCAGACTTGGGTTCAGGTGGGCATCCAGGACGGGGTCCAGGGCAGAATGCATAGCTGGGGCATACTCTGCCAGTCCAGGGTCCAGACCCTCGAAGTTCATGATGATTGCAGCAGATTGGACCCGTGTCACACCCTACTTTGCCACAGCCCCTTTAGACGCCTGACCCCAACCTTCAGCAGGACAGCACCAGTGGGCATCCTGGCCTGTAAAGGGAAAGAGGTAGCTAAGTCAAGGGTAGGCTCGGGTACTTATAGTAGTGTGTTATGTGCTATCTAGAGAGGAGGAGGAGGTAGGCAGCGGATAGAGCAGGAAGGAAGCGATGGGCAGCTGGGCAGAGGTGGTAACCGTCTCCCTCTTCTCATCTAGGTCCTCTGTACTCCTCTCCCCCACTCTCCCACTCCCCCTTACGACTTAACCCAATCCTGACTTCCTTTCCACTTCCCTTCAGGCCTGCTCACTTGCCTGGTTCATGCCTGAACCATCACTGGAAGGAGCAGCAACTGCAGGGTAAGAATTAGGTAAAGGGGGCTGCGGGGCTGGGTCCCCAGAGTCAGGGCAGGGAGTGGAGGGCAGGGGGAGAACAGGAGAAGTCAGTTTCCCAGAGCCCTCTGTAATATTACCCAGGATTCTCTAGGGGGAAATAAGCAGGGCCAGTTCCCACAATGGGGGCGGGGGTAGGGTAGCGTGATGGAAAGCGCTAGCTACCCAGAATTCCCTGGGGGAACCTGAGACATCAACTACCCAGAATTCTCCCCCGGCAGCGGGGAAGAGAGGGGACAGGGCAGGGGTCAGATGTGTTGCTGGGATGCTTGCGGGGATTGGGTCATTACCAAGATTTCTCCATGGCGGATATTTTGGAGCGCGTGGAATTAAAAGGAGTAGGGGGAGAGGCAGCGCCGTCAGCTCCGCGGGAAATTCCAATTTCCCCAATTCTCCCCCGCGCCTCAGGCTCAACCGAACCTGCGACGGGAAGGAGGCGGGTCCCCCAGTCGCAGCGGCCAATCACGAAGGGCTTGGAGCCCACCTTAGCCAATCCGAAGGAGCCAGGGCCCGCCGGCTCCGCAAGCGGACGGGTGACGCATATCGGGGCAAAAACAAGACGACGGCACGCCGGTGGGGACAAATGTCGTCAGGACCCGGCCCTGTTCGTTGTGGTTAAGAAGTAACCCCTTGTCTTCGAAGCCTCCTTTGAACAAAACTGGAGAACGCCGGTTCTGAAACAGAACTTCCATGCTTCCCTATAACTTAAGAAACTATCGTCAGGGAGCCTGCTGGGTATTCCCACCAGAGCCGGGTCACCCCCTCCTCCTCCGAGCTCCTGTGAACTCCTCCACCGCCTCTGACCCTGTTGCCCCCGAAACTCGCCGGCATTTCCTGTCCTTTCCAGATGTGGGAGAGAAAAAGGAAGCAGGAGCCTCGCTCCTGACAGGCCGAGTAGCTGAGATTCCGAAGGCGTCCGTCCGAAACTCCGTCTGTGTTCCGACCCTCCCAGGGAGCGGGACCCTCAGCTAGCAAATTCCCCGTTTCTTGGACGGACATTATCCCTCAGCGGGGCGTGAGCACAAGCAAATTGAGACATTTGCCTTCCCCAAACTCTTTTTTTTTTTTAAATGTCTTAATTGATTTTTTTTAGAGAGAGAGAAAGGGAAAAGGAGATAGAAACATCCATGAGAAAGAACATCAACCCGCTGCCTCCTGCAGGGATCCAGCCGGCAGCCAGGCATGTGCCCTGACAATCATACCGGCAATCTCTAGTGTATGGGACGATGCTCACCCACTGAGCCACACGGGCTGGGCATCCCCCCCCTCGCCCCCCCCCATTCCCCAGGCATGTTTATTAAAGCTGGAGACATTGAAACAAGGACCGGCCTAGGATAGAAAGAGCAACAGGAGGGAGCCCAAGTGGGCTGTTTGGGCTCTAAAAACGTTATGGGAAAGAAGCGAGCAAACACGGTGCTGCTGTCAGCTCCCTGGACAGTCAGTGGAAAGGGGCCAAGGCGATGGGTTCAGGGAGTTAGACCACTAGCCTCGGAAGAGCTGCGCCCTGGTTGTAGGTCTGGTGGAGACGCTTAGGGTTTAAGAGAAAGAATTCACTGGAAGAGGAGACTGGAAGGAACCACCCCCCCCCCCCCCCCCCCCCCCAAAAAAAAAAAAAAAAAAAAAAATATCAACAGTTCTTCCAAGGGATTCTTGGGGCCTTACTCTGAGGTTTAACTGCTTTGAAATGGATCCAGGCTGTGCGATGTCTCCAAGGCACATTAGCTCAATTTTTATTTATAGGCTGTCCCCAAAAAATGTATACACACATTTTGAATAAAGACAGTGTTTATTAAAATACATTTCTTTTTTTCTTTTCTTTTTTAAAAAAATATATTTCTTTATTGATTTGGTGTCCCCCAAAAATGTATACACACATTTTGAATAAAGGCAGTGTTTATTAAAATACATTTCTTTTTTTTTTTTTTTTTTTTGTTTTCAGAGAAGGGAGAGGGGGAGAGAGAGAGAAACATCAATGATAAGAGAGTCACTGATTGGTTGCCTTTTGCTCACCCCACACGGTATGGAGCCTGAGCATGTGCCCCGACCGGAGTCGAACTGTGACCTCCTGGTTCATAGGTTGATGGCTTAAAATACATTTCATTTACAAATTGAGCTATCGGCTGTTAAAGTGTGTGTACATTTTTTGGGACACCCTACATATGTGTATACATAAATATATATTAATCCTTACCCAAGGGTATGCTTTTATTTTAAAGAGAGAGGATGGGAGTGAGAGAGAAACATTGATGTGAGAGAGAAACATCAATTTGTTGCCTCTTATATTCACCCCAACTGGGATCAAACCTGCAACCTTTTGGTGCACATGTTGACACTCCAACCAACTGAGCCACCTGGCCAGGGCTAGCTCAGTTTTTGTTTGCTTGCTTATGTTTTTATTTATTTTAGAGAGAGGAGGGGAGAGATAGAAACATTAATGAGAGAGAATCATTGATCGGCTGCCTCCTGTATCTCCCCTACCAGGGATCGAGCCTGAAACCGGGGCATGTGCCCTGACTGGGATTTGAACTGTGACCTCCTGGTTCATGAGTTGATGCTCAACCACTGAGGGCAGGGCCTAACTCAATTTTTAAAGGCTACATAGAGGGCCTCTTTGGTGGAAGGAATTCCTCACAGAGAATAGTTTTAAAACATTTCTCTCCCTCACTCTGGCTGGTGTGTTCAGTGATTAGAACATTGGCTTGAGCACCCACCAAAGGGTCTTAGGTTCGATTCCCGGTCAAGGGTACCTGGGTTGCAGGTTCGATTGGGGCACCTACAGGAGATGTCTCTCTCACATCGATGTTACTCTCTCTTTCTCTCTCTCTCTTTTCCTCTCTCCCTCCCTCCCTTCCTTCTACTTTCTCTGAAAAATCATTGGAAAAAATATCCTTGGGTGAGGATTAACAACAATAACAAAAACAAACAAGCCCTAGCTGTTTTTGCTCAGTGGATAGAGTGTCCGCCCACGGACTGAAGGGTTCCAGGTTCGATTCTGGCCAAGGGCACGTACCTAGGTTGCAGACTCAATCCTTGGCCCTGGTAGGGGCACAGGCAGGAGGCAACCAATTGATGTGTCTCTCTCACATCGATGTTTCTCTCTCTGTCTCTCCCCCTCCCTTCCACTCTCTTTAAAAATAAATGGATCTTTTTTCCCAACAGGTTTGCCGCCAGAACACAGGTGACATGAAAACAATCATTGACTCAAACCCAAGATGGGAAAGGAAAAGATTCACATCAACATCATCGTCATTGGACATGGAGATTCCGGCAAGTCTACCACGACTGGCCATCTGATGTACAAATGTGGTGGGATCGACAAAAGAACCATCAAGAAATATGAGAAGGAGGCTGCCCAGATCGGGAAGGGCTCCTTCAAGTATGCCTGGGTCTTGGATAAACTGAAAGCTGAATGTGAGTCAGGTATCACCATTGATATTTCCCTGTGGAAATTCAAGACCAGCAAGTATTATGACCATCATTGATGCCCCAGGGCACAGAGACCTCATAAAAAAACATGATTACAGGCACATCTCAGGCTGCCTGTGCTGTCCTGATTGTTGCTGCTGGTGTTGGTGAATTTGAAGCAGGCATCTCCAAGAATGGGCAGACCCGTGAGCATGCCCTTCTGGCCTACACACTGGGTGTGAAACAGCTGATTGCTGGTGTTAACAAAATGGATTCCACTGAGCCACCCTACAGCCAGAAAAGATAC
>NW_005368921.1:964321-965264 GCF_000412655.1 Myotis brandtii
GTCAGCCTGCGGACTGAAGGGTCCCAGGTTCGATTCCGTTCAAGGGCATGTGCCTTGGTTGCTGGCACATCCCCATGTGCAGGAGGCAGCTAATCGATGTTTCTCTCTCATTGATATTTCTAACTCTCTCTCTCCCTTCCTTTCTTCCTTTCTGCAATAAAATATATTTAAAAAAAAGAAAAAGAAAATTGGCTACAACCTTGACACAGTAGCATTTGTGCCGATTTCTGGTTGGAATGGTGACAACATGCTGGAGCCAAGTGCTAATGTGCCTTGGTTCAAGGGATGGAAGGTCACCCGTAAAGATGGCAATGCCAGTGGAACCACACTGCTTGAAGCTCGGGATTGCATCCTGCCACCAACTCGTCCAACTGACAAGCCCCTGCGTCTGCCCCTCCAGGATGTCTACAAAATTGGCGGCATTGGTACAGTCCCTGTGGGCCGAGTGGAGACTGGTGTTCTCAAGCCTGGCATGGTGGTCACCTTTGCTCCAGTCAATGTTACAACTGAAGTGAAGCCTGTTGAAATGCACCATGAAGCCGTGAGTGAAGCTCTTCCTGGGGACAATGTGGGCTTCAACGTCAAGAACGTGTCTGTCAAAGATGTTCGCCGTGGCAATGTGGCTGGTGACAGCAAAAATGATCCACCAATGGAAGCAGCTGGCTTCACAGCTCAGGTGATTATCCTGAACCATCCAGGCCAAATCAGTGCTGGATATTCACCTGCATTGAACTGTCACACAGCTCACATTACTTACAAGTGTATTAAGCTAAAGGAGAAGACTGATTATTGTTCTGGGAAAAATCGAGAAGATGGCGCTAAGTTTTTGAAATTTGCCGAAACCGGTTTGGCTCAGTGGATAGAGCGTCGGCCTGCAGACTGAAAGGTCCCAGGTTCGATTCCGGTCAAGGGCATGTACCTGGGTTGCGGGCACATCCCCAGT
>NW_005368921.1:966675-1019443 GCF_000412655.1 Myotis brandtii
GGAAGATGGCCCCAAGTTTTTGAAATCTGGTGATGCTGCCATCGTTGATATGATTCCTGGCAAGCCCAGGTGTGTTGAGAGCTGCTCTGACTACCCTCCTCCGGGCCGTTTCGCTGTTCGTGACATGAGACAGACAGTTGCTGGGGGTGTCATCAAAGCCGTGGCTGAGAAGGCAGCTGGAGCTGGCAAAGTCACCAGGTCGGCCCAGAAGCTCAGAAGGTAAATGAATATTATCCCCAACACCTGCCACCCGTCTTACTCGGTGGTGGAAGAACTCTCAGATCTGTGGGTCTCAGTCGGCCATTTGGGTTTAATAGTAAAAGGCTGGTGAGTGATTACAATGCATCATAAAAGCTTCAGAAGGAAAGGGGGATGTTCTGTGGGCCATTTGGTTCTTTTGTGTGTGGCAGTTTCTAAGTTATTTGTTTTTAAAATCAGTACTTTTTAATGGGAACCACATGACCAAAAATCTGTCACAGAATTTTGAGACCCATTAAAATAACAAAGTTTAATGAGAAACCTGTGTGTTCTTTTGGTTATACTACTTAGGTAAAAGACTTCAGAGTTGCCCATGACCTATTTCTAGTGTTATATCTGCGGATACATTACAATTGGATAGTTCTGTTAACATTTTTTCTGGGTGGGAACTTTGGTGTCCCCCCCGCCCCCACTTTGTCTTGAACGGAGGAATCACCTGTCTCTTCATGGTAAAAGCTGTGGGAAAGGGGGGATCTGTTGGTGTAACACTACATAGGTTAGGCCAGGTAAGCAAAGAGTAACTTTGTGTTGTAAGCTAGTTTCTAAAGGCCAAATTCTGTAAAGTCCAGGTGTTACATATAAAATTTTGTAGTTACATTGATATTGAGTAAATTTGTTGGTATGTCAGATTTTAGTTTCCCAGTTTTACTGGAATGTGACTCACATTTACAAATGCTGAGGTAGTTTAAGAACCTAATGTGAGGCTTAAATAGTATTGAGCACTGTCTTGCTGCAATTAATTGTATACAAATTCTAGGAAAAATAAATGATGCTGGAAGTTGAAAAAAAAATCAATGGAAAAATATCCTCAGGTGAGGATTAACAAAAATAAATAAATAAATAAATAAAATCTTTTAAAAAATCCCCAAAACACCATTTTTCTCCTTTGATAAAGGCTGGTACAGAGACCCCATAATTTAGACTTCCAGGACTCAGCATGGTCCTAGACTCAGAGAAAAATACCTTAGCGCAAAGACACGTGACCTGTCATACAGGTATCAGCATGAAAGGGTTGTCAGGCCGAGAACCGAATTGTTTGAGATGGGAAATGTTCAAGAAAGTTGTTCAGCCCTAGCAAGTTTGGCTCAGTGGATAGAGCATGGGACTGTGGACTGGAAGGTCCCGGGTTCGATTCTGGTCAAGGGCACATGCCCAGATTGTGGGCTCAATCCCCAGTAGGGGGCGTGCAGGAGGTAGCTGATCAATGATTCTCTCTCATCATTGATGTTTTTATCTCTCTCTCCCTCTCCCTCTCTGAAATTAATAAAAGAAAAAAAAAAGTTGTTCAAGAGTGTCAAGATTGAAAATGTTAGAGAAAGTTTGTTCTCCAACGTCTCCTATCTTGAACAAATTGGTTCTCAACCAAGTTGTTCATGGAAAAAATATCTTGGTTGTTGAACAAAACTTCGGTTCTCCCCACCACCACCTCCCAATCCCTTCATGCTCATACTTGTATGATCAGTCACATGTCTCAGGAGAGAATGCTCAAGTCTGAGTCAGATTACTGCTAAACCTTGAGTTAACATCTCAGGAAATTGTGCTGTGAATATTTTCTTTCTTTTTTTGTTTTTAGGGGTCTGGAACGGATTAATTCAATTTACATGATTTCTAAAGGGAAAAATGATTTGGATTTTTAACAAATTGCTTCTTGAACAGCCTTCCAGAATGAATTTGAGAACCGAGGTTCCACTGCACTCGGCATAACTTGAGAGGTGATATACAGGGTGGGGCAAAAGTAGGTGTACAGTTTTAAGTACACAAAGACAGTTTAATCTTGTATTATTTATTAATTATTGTGTCAGTTTTCCATATGAACCACTGTACACCTACTTTTGCCCCACCCTGTATATTAGCTATCATTATTAACTACCCGGGGGAACTTCAACTGGATTTGGAGCCTGGTCATCCAACTGGAAAGGCCTACTTAGGCGTGTCTTGTGAATGTGATTTGCATAACAGTTAAAGCCCTGCTGACGTCAAGGACTCCTTGAAGCTCCAGGTCAGATCTAGTCCCGGAAGTAGTTCCTGCCACACAACCGTCCCACAATTGCCCCACCAACCTTGCTTCCTACCCAACTCCCAAAGCACCAGGAAGTGAAACAGAGCAGCAGAACCCATGCCTCCAGCTCAACCCTTGCCCTTGTCATCTCCTCCCCCGGAGTTCCACTTCCTCCTCCTCCTTTTCACCTTTCATCTCCTATCTTGTAGCGCTCTCAGGATGGGAATCAGAGGTGGAAACATCATAGGACAACTTATATTAAAGTGAGGTGAGTTCCACTGCCATCACCAATTTCCTTATTCTGGGAATATCCACTGTATGTGGGGAGCAGCAAACCATTTCTCACTCAAACTGAGATAACATCTCTGATGCTGAAAATGTTTTATCCAAAGGATGGATTTACCAGAGAGTCATATTTGAATCAGAAGTTTCACTGGGCAGTTTTGACTAATTCTAAGGGAGACCTCTGTCCAGGGTAAGTTTCTCAGAGAAAAAGGATCAACCTCTGGGGGTGGCTTTGGGAGCCATCAGTGTGGTCACCCATGGCCTCATTCTGACGTCCAAATTGTCCTGGGACCCTCCACTTAGGGTGGGGGCAGCCCCACATTTGGACCACCCTCCGCTCCCACGCCTAACCTCACACTCTTAGCTGTTTCACTGATGTTGCATCAGGGAGGGTGATGAAATCGGTGTCAGCGGATTTTACCCATGGATGCAACAGGCTGAAGGACTGGCCAGGGTCACTGAACTATGCACCTTCAGCTATCCAGAACTCCTAGACTTCTTAGCCATGGTGGAGGGGCTGGAATATCTAAGCTGGACTTCTAGCCCTTGCTTACACTGGTGTCTCAAAAGAACCATCACTTGCATCCCACAGGGCCCATGACCCTTTGGGCCACTAAGGTTGAAGAATCAGATGGTTCTTAGCAACAGTTCCCTCCCTCCAACAGTCCTCCTACCCTCCACAGTGAGGCCTGAAGTGCGGGAGCCGTAACACTTTATATAGCAGTATGTGGCTGCCCAGTTCTCAAAGTGCCTTCATGTCCATTCTCTCCCAGTGAGAACGACACTGTTACCAATGAAGAAAAAGAAGCCCTCTTATCTTCAGAGGGTATCTGGTGGGAACTAAACTTCATTGCCATTTTATTGGGAAATAAGTGAATGCTTATGTTTTGATTTTTCCTTAGGCAAGGGGAGGTAAGGACATTAGGTGGGGGGGGGGGTAGTTTTGAGAGGCAGAAAGATGAGGAAAAGGTTAAACAGGAAGGAATTTGAGACTAGATTCATTTAAATATTCATTACTCCACCCCACCCCTTCTGGAGCCATTTCAATTCCTGGAGAGCATTACACATATGTCCTATCCCAGGCCTCCAGCCACAGCAACCGCACGAGTCATTTCCCCTGGAGCTGAGGCTGCTTACCTGGGCTCCCCACAGCGGGGATGATGCAGGGAGGGGAATCCCACCTGCTGTGAGTCACCTGCTAGTATAAAGGGCGGGTGTTACAATGCAGGGACCTTAAAAAGGGACTCAGACAAGGAGAGAAAAATAAGGGAAGCAGCAGAGAACCTCAGCGAACAAAGGAAGCCAAACCAGAGACGCACAGAACAGAGAGAATCAGGCTCTGAACAGGGGGAAGTGGGCAGAGATTCCACAAGGACTGGTGCAAGGCACAGAGCCGCCAGATTTGAGAAGCACCAGGATGCTGGGGAGCAGAGCTGTGATGCTGCTGCTGCTGCTGCTGACGACATGCTGGACCACTCAGGGCTGGGCCGTGCCTAAAGGCAGCAGCCCTGCCTGGGCTCGGTGCCAGCAGCTCTCACAGAGACTCTGCACACTGGCCTGGAGTGCGCACCCGCCAACGGAACATGTGGTGAGTGGCACCCTCCGGGCCTAAGCAGGAGCCCCCCCCACACTCTCCAAGGCTGCAGGACGTGGGGGACTCTGTGGCCTGGGTGGGAGCTGGAGGACAGGGAAGTAGGGCTCCTGGGAGAGTCACGGGCCTGAGTCCATGTGCTTCTTTATGTGAAAGTGCTTACTGGATGCTTCTGCTCCATTCCAGGATCTACCAAGAGAAGCAGGAGAAGAGGAAGATGAGACGACAAATGATGTTCCCCACATCCAGTGTGAGGACGGCTGTGACCCCCAAGGACTCCGGGACAACAGCCAGGTGCTAAGACGAGGCTGGGCCACAAGGAAGGGCATGGAGACATATCTGGGCGCCACGGAGAATTAGTAAGAGTCACATCTGTCCTTGTCCATTCAGGCTGCGGTGACAACATACCGTGGACTGGGCAGTTTATAAAGGACAGAAATCTCTCCACAGTTCTGGAGGCTGTGACAAATAAAGTCACTGGGTCCACACCCACGGGGATTAGGGTAGCAGCATGGTTGGGCGAGGGCCCTCTTCCAGATCGTACCTCAGAAGTGGCTAGGCAGCGCCCTGGGTCTCTTTTATAAACTCCAGTGCCATTCCTGAGGGCTCCATCCTCATGACATACTCACCTCCCACCTCCTAATCTTAACAGCTGGGTCTGGGAAAGGCGAAGAACCGGAGGGGTCTTTGGGGAACGGACTAGGGAGAGGGTCTCAGTTTTCTTTCACTGCTTTTTCTTCCCAGTCTTGCTTGCAAAGGATCCACCAGGGCCTGGTTTTCTACGAGAAGCTGCTGGGCTCAGACATTTTCACAGGGGAGCCTTCCCTGCTCCCCGATGGCCCTGTGAGCCAGCTTCACGCCTCTCTGCTGGGTCTCAGGCAACTCTTGCAGGTATGCGTTAGGGGCTGGAGCATGGCAGCTTGTAGTCTCTGGCAGACGAGGGTGGTGGTGGTGGTGGTGAAGGACCTCGAATCCTCTCTCATTGTGTCCTGTGTCCTTTCAGACTGAGGGGCACCATTGGGCGACTGAGCAGACTCCAAGCCTCAGTCCCAGCCAACCATGGCAGCGGCTCCTTCTCCGCCCTAAGATCCTTCGCAGCCTCCAGGCCTTTGTGGCTGTGGCTGCCCGGGTCTTTGCCCATGGAGCAGCAACCCTGAGCCCCTAAAGCCAACAGCTTAAGGATGGCCTCCAGATCTTCATGGCTAAGATGAACCTATTGGCTGAGGCACCTGTGAGCCAACAAGTGACTCAGTCATTAATTCTAATGGGACCTGCATTGAAAAATTACCAATACTGGCGGATTTATGATGCTGACCCAGGACATGTTAAGTATTTATTAGAGGGGAAGGGAAAATTTGGGATTATTTATTCTATTGGCAGCAGTTTGAGGGGGAGGATTATTTATTATATTTATACTGACTTATTTACTTTTTTCAATAAACTTATTTATATGGATATTTAAGTCTAATTTCTAGGTTTGGTTGGGGAAAAGAAAACAAATGAAAAAACAGGGATGAGGGACTATAATATGCAACCTTCTTCTACTCTGGGGCTATGGTGGAGAGGGTATTTCCTTTTGACCCCCTGGTGTATAGAGTAACTGGGATCTTTTTGGTCTTAATCCCTGCGTGGCTAAGCAAGATGAAAGGGATGACAAGGGGACGAGATTAGGAAACGGGACACCTCTCTTGCTCCCTGACCCAGGGCCTCCTTCGCTGCTTTCTTGGCCAAGAGTGTATTTAGCCAAAGATGGGGATCCCGATCACTGCAGGATCCAAAGTCAGAGCTGTTTGAGCAGAAAGGGCATTCCAGGAAGATAAAGGTCAATCCCCCAAACTAATGGGATTCTCCCTCAATGGATATCTGTGGGCCCCTTCAGAAGGGAGTTTGATTACCCCGAGGGAGTTAAACTACCTTTGAAAGGAAGTATGGAAATGTTCTAGTGATTATTTCTCTTCCTTTCTCCATTTTCACAATATCCACAAAAAACATGGGCTTTGGAGTCAGACAGACCCAGGTTTAAAATTTGGCTTTGGCACCAACCTGCTGAGGAACAAAGGGCTAATTCTGTAACTAACACCCCCACCCCCCACCCTTACACACACGCATATACAGCTTACTTCCCCCTGGAAGAATCTATGGGTCAGGAAAGGTTGCTCCAAACAGGGAGGAAAGAAGAAGAAACATGACAAGAGGGGCATACTGGGGTGGGTGGAAGACATGCCATGCTTTGTTGACCTTGACCCGACATGGCCTATTGGTGTTTTCAAGAACATTCGTCTTTGTGAGAAGGGAAATAAAGAAGATCAAAGAGGAAACGTTTCTAGGTCAGCACAACGTTTATTAGCCACTTCTGCTCAGATGGGACTCTTTCTCAATAGTACTGTTCCTCTAACACACGATTTTCAACCAGTGTCCCCAGAGTTTTTTAAACATACAACACCTAACTTTATTCAGAAGCACTGACCTCTTTTTCCTTAGACTGTCAAATAAAAAAATAACAACCACCAACACAACAATAGCCATCCTGTATGAATGAATCAAAATTACACCTATTTTTCTGTCAGATCGGCCAAAAACTTTTTTTTTGGGTGTGCTGCAAAATTTTAGTAATTAGTTTCTATGTGCTATGAGATGAAAAAGGTTGAAAGCTGCTGCTCTCACATACCAGGCAGGAAATAGCTGCGTGTAGAAGGCCTCACTTTCATTTGCATCTCAGGTTTACTAGAAGCACATCTTAGAGCAAAGGCAGTTGTCCCGGGGTTTCCTGGGAATGGCTAAGGTGGGAGGTTGTCCAGAGCTCATGAAAAACCTTCAAGGTCCTAAGTTCCAGGAACTTGATCTCTGCCCAGGTCCATGCCCAAGGAATAGAAACAGTCTTTTCAGGTAAACAATATATTGACCTCTTTCTTAGACTGTCAAATAAAAAAATAACAACCACCAACACAACAATAGCCATCCTGTATGAATGAATCAAAATTACACCTATTTTTCTGTCAGATCGGCCAAAAACTTTTTTTTTTGGGTGTGCTGCAAAATTTTAGTAATTAGTTTCTATGTGCTATGAGATGAAAAAGGTTGAAAGCTGCTGCTCTCACATACCAGGCAGGAAATAGCCGCGTGTAGAAGGCCTCACTTTCATTTGCATCTCAGGTTTACTAGAAGCACATCTTAGAGCAAAGGCAGTTGTCCCGGGGTTTCCTGGGAATGGCTAAGGTGGGAGGTTGTCCAGAGCTCATGAAAAACCTTCAAGGTCCTAAGTTCCAGGAACTTGATCTCTGCCCAGGTCCATGCCCAAGGAATAGAAACAGTCTTTTCAGGTAAACAATATATTGCACACAAGAAAGGGATGACATCTTAATAGAGAAATATCTAAGACCCAGGGCTTCCCTTCCTCTGTAAACATACCAATCTATACTATAAAAAGCAGTTCCTGAGTTCCCAGCTAGCGAACATCCCTGGTCTCCTAAGCATTGGGAAAGTGGAGTCTAGGCAGCATTAGTTATTGTGCAAAGCTTCACAGGCACAGTAGGCTGGTAGGATCGGTTTCCAGGGGAGGAATGGATGCGGCCACTGCTAAAGGCTCCAGGTCCTGCCCTGCCTTTAGCAGTGGCTCTAATCCAGGCCCAGCCCTGGCTCTGGGGTGTGTGTGTGTGTGTGTGTGTGGGGGGGGGGGGGGACTCCAGGCCCAGCCCTGGCTCTGGGGTGTGTGTGGGGTGGGGGGGGGCGGGGGTCAGAGGGAGATCGGTAAGAAGAGGAGTTCTACCTCCTACTTCCTCTTCAGAGGGGAGCTTCCCAGTGTGGCTGAGGCAGAAAGCTCTCAGTCCCTGCAGGAAAAGAGGAAATTTAGGACAAGAGTGAGGGGAGGAAGAAAGGAGAAGGTCATCCTGGGCATGAGGGAGAAATGGAGTCCTGCGATGTGTCAGTTCCCCACTGAGGGCCAACGCTAGTGGGCGCCAGGTTAGTCTTACCAGCTATTAAAAAGTTGAAATTCTTCCATACTGGAAAGGAGCGACTTCTCTGAGCCCTCCAAGTTCCTCCTAACTGTCCTGGCCTGTTCCTAAAACCGCTACCCCTCCCAGCACAGCAGGCAGCCTCCAGGATCCTAGTTAGAGCCATGGCCAACATCTGTTCTGGTTCACATGTCCCTCTCACTTCAAATCAGGCCGTTAACCCAGCTTAGAAGAGGCACAGGCCTGATTTCCCATCCTGGGAGAGCAACACCATGATGCGGGGATTATATGGGGTAAAAGATATGGAAAGAACAGAGGAAACATAGTCCTAGTAGTCAGGAGTCAAGGGCCCATCCATGAAGAAATGGCTCGGGTGGAAGTTGTACGCCTCATCCACGGTGTTCTGGCCAGCTAACAGTGGGTCTCCGTTTGGCATGATTTCTTCAATCTTCATGTTGTTTCTGAAGACTGGGTAGTCCAGAGAAAGAAGTGAGGGCCTGATCTTAGGTAAGGAGTTCCCAACCCAGCAAGGACAGTGAGGGAGATGGTAGCAGAGGCCTGGGCAGGGCCTGAGGGGGCACTTAGGTAGGGCAGGGGTTGGTGTGTCCATTTCCTAGTAAAAGGGACACAAGGGAAACGAGCCTCCTCTCCCAGGAGGAGCTTAGATGGGGGCGTTTCCTGTAATGGGTGAGAGAGGGGAGTTGGGGAAGGGGAGGCATCCCTTTCCCCAGCCCCATCTCATCACGTACTTTCCATCTCCTCAGTGTTCAGGTGTCTCAGATCATGGGGCAAGTCTGGCTCTGGCTCTGGCTCTGGCACGGGCTGTGGAACAGGCTCTAGAAGAGGCTCCAGCTTCAGTTCTGGTCCCAGGTCCAGTGTGGGCTCCAGCTCCAGCTCGGGCTCCAGTGGCGGCCCCAGATCCAGCCCTGCCTTTAGCAGTGGCTCCAACTCCAGGTCTAGTCCTAGCTCTGGCCCTGGTGCTAGGCCCGGGGGCAGGTCTAATGGCTCTACTTCTGGCTCCAGATTAGGCTCCAGCGGTTGTTGCAGCTCATCCACCTGTCTGGATACCCCAATACAGACAAAGGGGAGTACGTAGCAGTTTAGGTGAGGTCGGAACAGTAGAGCAAGCAGAGACTACTTCTCTAGTCTAAGAAGGTAATGGAGCAGAGGGCTCTTAGCACAGGCTTTGCTCTGCCCTGGCTAGGTAACTCGGTTAGAGCATCGTCCCGATATGCCAAGGCTGCAGGTTCAATCCCTGATCGGGGCATATACAAGAGTCAACCAGTGAATGCATAAATAAGTGGAACAACTAATCCATGTTTCTCTGTTGTTTTTTTTTTTCTTCTTTCTCTCTCCCGTCCTAGCTCTCTCTAAAATTAATTACAAACAAAGGACACAGGCTTTGCAGAGTCTGAATCCTATCAGTCAGGCTTACCAGAGTTTGAATCCTATCATTTACTAGCTGGGTGACCTTAGGCAAGTTAACTAACTTCTCTGAGCCTCAGATTTATCATCTGTAAAATGGGAACAACAATACCTAATAATATTTGAGGGGCAGGAGGCTCGTTAAAAGCAGGGCTTTGGAATCTGACAGACCTGGATCATTTCGTAGCCATGGACCTCGAGCATGCCACTTCACTATGCTAAACCCGTTTCCTCCGCTGGCGACAGTAATAAGTGTCTGCCTCACAGGACTTTTATGGAAATTCAATAAGTGAGAAAATGAGCACAAAGTTTTAGCCCAGTGCCTTGTATATAGTAAACTTTCATTAAATATTCCTGTTCCTATTACCTACTCATATGAATTCTCATAATGATTAATTTTTTTAAAATATATTTTTTTATTGATTTCAGAGAGGAAGAGAGAAATAAAAACAATAATGAGAGGGAATCATTGATTGGCTGCCTCCTGCACATTGGACCGAGCCCACAACCCAGGCATGTGCCCTTGACTGGAAATGAACCCGGGACCCTTCGGTCTGCAGGCCGATGCTCTATCCACTGAGCCAAACTGGCTAGGGCAGGATTAACTTTTAAAAAATGTTATAAAAGTATCTAGTACCATGTTTGGCATCAATCAGATGTCCATTCACATCAGGGCTATGTGACTGTTATTATCAGGGAACCTCTGTGGAGACAGCTGAAGGATGGCAGCAGGAAAATAGAGAAGAGAGAGAGTAGAAGAGCAGGAAAAACCTAGAGGACTGGAGAGCGTGGCGCGGAGGCGAGAAGGCCAGGGAGACTGGACGTGGACAGGCTGGCTGACTGCGTCAGCAGAAAGGGGTGGGGGGATGGCGCAGAGTCCCCATCTCACCTGTTAGAGACCACGATGAGCTTCCGTGTCAGGTACTTCCTTTGCTCCTCGAGGTTAACTGTCGGGGACGCACACAAGAGGCGGGAGGTTAGTGATGAGATCCAGACCGATGTCCTGACAGTCACATCTCCTTACTAATTAGCAGTGTCCCACGGACAAATCCCTGAACTTCTCTGCATGTTGGTACGGCAGGCGTTGGCCTTGCGGATGCCTGCAGTGTCCCAGTGAAGTCAGTCAGCGACTCTCACCTTTGTCCTCGTAGTAGCACCCGAAAGCTTCATCCCGGGGGGTGCGGGGGTAGAGGAAGCGCAGCGGGTTCTCGGGTATGTTCTCCGCGGTGAGCAGCTGGTAGTGGCGGATGATTTTGGTCAGCGGGAGCGACTGCAGCACCTCCTTGGTGAAGGGCTTCACGGAGTGGATGAGCACCGTATCTGGACAGTGGATAGTGGAACAGGCAGGCTTGGAGAGGAGGCGGGGCCTGGGAGCTCCACTCTGCCTGCCCACCCCAGACCTGCTGAGGGCTTCGGGACGGAGCCGGGAAGCCGAGCGCAGGCAGCGGGGCAGGGAGGAGGGGCTGTGGGAGCAGCAGGGCGGAGCAGCTGACCATCATCCTGGTGTTCCACCCAGGAGCAGGTAATGCCGCCTTCGGATGTCTCGCTGAAGCGCAGTAGGAAGGTACCAGAGACGGTCTTCTTCAGCAACCTGCGCTCCTGGCTCCGGCTCACAAACCCCATGATGCGCCTGGAGCAGAGAAAGCAGCTGAGCGGCCCTCCTGCCTCCCGCTTCCGTGGGTAGGGAGAGGGCGCCAGCTTTCTGCCCTGGCGCTGCCACTACAAACTGTTCCACTGTGGCCATGTCACTTCGCTTCACTGACAACATCCACCTCCAGGGTTGGAAGAGGTGTGAGGACTCAGGGAGGCCATACCGATGAAAAACACCTTGTAAAAGGCAGTGTGCCGTGCACATGGGCAGGCAGTGTCGGGGGAAGAGCACAGGCTTGGGGTCAGACAGGCCCGGCTTTGAATCCTGACTCAGCCCCTTTACTTTCTCTAACCTTCGTTTCCTCACCGGACATGAGGGGGCAACACCCCCCACTCCGCATGGCTGTCAGGTTACACGAGAGAATTCATGAAGCCACCCAGCAGGCTCTGGATCACAATAGCTGCTTGACAAACCCCGGCTCTAACTGTTATTGCAAAGGTGAGGGGGTGTGACCTTGGCCCAGCTTTTGCTCTCTCTCCCTATTTGCCACATGAGGGCGCACAGAGCCCACTCAAGCCTAGAGAGGCAGGGGGTCTAGGGAGAGGGAGGCTGACCAAGGTCTTACCCATCATTCCAGAGATCCTTCAGGTGCTCATGTACCAGGTCCAGAATTTTGTCTAACCATGTCCAGAAGGGTAGCTTTCCAGGCGGGCTCTCTCGCTGAAGGAGGAGTGGAAAAGCAGGGAGAAATGGAGTGGCCCTCGGGGTGGGGAAGGAGCGATGGGGGCGGGGCGGGGTTTGGATTGGGGCTAGGGTCTGGCTGCCCAGGAGGAGGGTGTTACCTTAGTGAAGTCGGCCCAGGACAACAGCGCACCCTCATTCCCCGAGTTCTGTCCTGTGGACAGAAAGCCCGTTAGCTGATGGGAGGAGGCAAGGCCAGGCCTCCTGGGGTGGAGAGGACAGAGGGCCGGGGCTGACAGGAAAGGAGGTCCGTACCAAACAGCTTGTCCTTCAGCATGCTCAGCTGGTCCTGGTCGAGGCCTCGGCCAACGTAGGAGGAGAACTGCCAACTGAGGGCAGGGCCCAGTAAGGTCCAGGGGGCCTTGGGGGGGCTGGAGAAGAACTGCTGGTTCTGCAGGTACGGGAAGAGGGCAGGGTGGCTCAGAGCAGCACCCTCACACCAAGCTGCCACCCCTCCTCACCGCCCTTCCCCTGTTGGCCCCACCTCCTACCTGAGGGTTTGAGCTGAGCAGATTGAACCAGAGAATGGAGGCCCAGGCGATGGAGAGTTGATTCATGTTAGAAATAATCACCACAGGGAGGGTGTCTGCCTGGGAGAAGACAGGAGTCACAGCGGAGGCTGTGAGGATTCTAGCTGCAGACGTTCGGGCGGGGCCGGGGGCAATATTTCACCCGAGAGGCTTCTGTTAACCCCTCCTGTGCCCTCCCCGCAACCTGCTTCCGCTCCCCGCCTCCGTTTTCACTCACTTTCAGTTCCTGCTTCAGCCCCTGGTAGGTGTATCTGACCGTGAAGCTGATGATGTGCAGTTCCTCAGTCACACCCAGCAGACCCTGGGACAGCCACAGCCGTGAGCAGAGGGCCCTGGGGCATGTCCCTCCTGCCCCCCAGCCCTCTGTCCAGGACTCACCTTATTGCTGCCCTTTCCTGAACCACCCGAGCGTTGCTCCAACAGAGTCTGTGAATTGAGGGGGAGGAGAGAGAATGCCAGAGGAGGGACCCAGCAGCCCTGGAACCCGTTTTGCCCACAAGACTTCCCAAGGCCTGGGCACTTGCCCCCGCCTATTCCACTGGATCAGAAACAGAAGCTACTAGCCTCTTACCAGATAGCCGAAGTCCCAGATTAAGCCCTGACTCTGCCCTTTCTCGGGGGTCAAAGTTTTCTGGGTTGAGGTCAGAATGTTGAACTTCCGGAAGCTATTCCAGGAGGAAGAAAACATATGAAGGAAAGGAACAGAGTTATTCTAAAATTCAGCAGGAAGACAACAAAAGCTCCATTTCATTTCAGACCTCTCCATCTCCCTCTGCGTATGTGCCACCCAAATCAGCCTTCTCCTGTCTGTGCCCCCCTCAGGGCTGCCACATGTGGTTGCGCAGCTCACGCAATGCACAAAGGTTTGCAGCTTTTTTGTCAGGTACCTACCCTTGTGATTGAGGAGGATTCCTGAAAAGAAATAAAATAAAATAAAGTCACCGGGAAGCAAAACAGCATAGACATTAGGAATGTGGTCTTTGGGATCAGACAGACCTAAGTTCAAACCCAAATCTGCAGCTCACTGGTTATGTGGCCTTCAAGACACATCATCTCACTGAGCTTGTTTTCTCGTCTGAATGGTGCATTGATAACAGCTAACGCATAGGGTTTCTAGACTATTAAGTGAGTATTTGACAAGCTGCATGTCACATAGCAGGTGCTCAACAAAAGGGATGAATTGTTATTTCTATGAGGTAGGAATGGAGGCGGGAAGAACACAGCCCCGGAGCCTTCGGGAAAAGGAGGTGTCTCCTCTGGCCCCCTTCCACCCCTCCCTCCCCCGTCAGCCCACATCCTGGCCCCTCTTTGGTCCCACCTTTCACCTGCTCCAACTTACTTGTCAATAAAGACTTCTGCAGTCAGTGACTCGCTGCCTTCCTGGAGCCTCACCAGCAGCCTGGGGAGGAGAGAGGTGGATGGAGAAAGTGGTCAACCTCAACTTCCGAATAGACCAGATGTTTGGAAAAGATAAGGGAAGAGATTAGAAGAGGTAGATTGATTGAGGGGGGGGAGGAGAAGGAACAGCCAAGAGTGGGAAGATCTTTAAAGCCAGAAAGCGAACAGTGCCAGTTCTGGAAAAAGGAAGCAGGAATGAATTCTGAAGTGCCCACCTTGTTCGGACAGTGAACTTGCTCCCGGTCCTGAGGATGAGGGGTCGATGGGGAGTCTGAGGCATGCAAGGCTGGGTTTCTACCACAAAGGCTCTGGGTAGAGAGAAGTGGAGAGACTGTATAGCTCAGCATCTGTAACAATGGCTCCCCTGTCCCTCCCCTCCCTAGAGGTCCCTCCATGGCCTCGAAACCTGTGGAGCAGATGTTGTAGCAATTCTGTGACCTGGGCCTCCTGCTGGTCCACCCCTGTGATCAGAGGGTCATTCTCATAGCTAACCAGTTGACTCAAGTCCTTCAGTTCCTTCAGCAGCTGCCGCAGATGAAACATTAGCTTTGCTCCATCTGTGAACCTGAGTGATAGAACCCAAGGGAGAGAGAATCCACGAGTTTCCTGGAGCCCCCAAACAGGCTCTAAGAGCTCCCCTTTAACTATGTGGAGAATTAAAACTGATTGGGACAAAAAAAAGAGAAAAGAATCCAGGAAGCACTGATTATCCAACATGATTCATAATCCAAGAAATGAAAATCAAAGCCACTTTCACATTAAAATTGGTAAAAGGGGAACATAATAAAGCTAACTTTCATCTGATGCTTGATATATACTTCTATATTGACTTCTATAGTTTACTGACTCCATAAAAAAACTAATAATAGGCAATGTAGTGACAGGAAAACAATCATATACTATATATAAGCAAACAAATTGGGATAGTAGTTTGAAACTATTTTTTAAAAAGCCTCAAAAAGTGTGCATACATTTTATAGTATTCCATTTCTAAGATATATCCTAAGAAAATAATCAGACAAATGGACAAAGATAAATGTAATAGGAGATTCATAGCTTTGTTATTTGTCATAGAAAATCAGAACCATTTGGTTATTAGGTATATAAATTATGGCATATACATGTAATGAAATACTATGCAACCATTAAATATAATGATATAGGCTCAAATATTTAACATGGAAAAATGTCCACAAATATTAAATTTAAAAAAATTACAAGATAGTATAGATATGATTTGACTTCTGCTTAAAATATATGTATTTTTGTGTATAGGCGTAGGGGAAATCTGCAAAAAAGTATGCAAAAGCATAAACAGAGGGTACCTACCTCTGCATGATTATATTAAACAGATGGTTGATTTCTTTCTTTTCTCTTTTATTTTTTAAATTATTATTATTATGTTTAATATGTTTTTATTGATTTCAGAGAGGGAGGGAGAGAGAGAGAGGTAGAAACATCAATGATGAGAGAGAATCATTGATTGACTGCCTCTTGCATGCCCCCCCACTGGGGACTGAGCCCACAACCTGGGCATATGCCCTGACCAGGAATTGAACCGGTGACCTCCTGGTTCCTGGGTTGGTGCTTAACTGCTGAGCCATACCCGGCCGGGCATTCTTTACTCTTTTACGCTGTCTGAAATTTTTTCAATTGGTATACACTGTATTTGTAATCAGAGAAAGCAATACCTTTTTATTAAAAAACAATGAAACAAGACAAGCTCTCATTCCTGGGAGCATGCTGGCTCCTTTCCCTTACCCATCTTCTTTCCCCTCAGGCACGCATCTCCTAAACTCTAAGGAACCCCACAAGACTTGCAACCAGGGAGCAACAGGCTGTGGTAGCTCATCCATGGCTAACCCCTGAACCTGTCCTCAAGGCCCCCTTTTCTCTGACTCTCCAGTGAGCTGACAGCAGCTCTGCCTTCGCTCACTTCTTTCCCATAACGTTTCTAGAGCCAAGGCAGCCCTGCCTAGGCTGTCTTCTGTTGCTTCTTCTGGCCTAGGCCCTTCCTTGTTTCCCTGTCCCCAGATTTAATAAATGTACTCTTGCCCTACCCAGTTTGGCTCAGTGGATAGAGCATCGGCCTGCAGATTGAAGAGTCATGGGTTTGATTCAGGTCAAGGGCATGTACCTCAGTTGCAGGCTCAATACCCGGCCTCAGGTGCGGGAGACAACCCACCGATATGTCTCTCTCACATTGATGTTCCTTTTTGTCTCTCCCTCTCCCACTCTCTTAAAAAAAAAAAATCAATGGAAAAATATCCTCAGGTGAGGATTGACAAAAACAAAACAAAAACCCACAAACAAATAAATGTACTACTAAGATAAAAAATATTTTTTAAAAAATACAATGAGTCCTAGCTGGTTTGGCTCAGTGGCCTATGGACTGGGAGGTCCCGGGTTCAATTCTGGTCAAGGGCACATGCCCGGGTTGTGGGCTCCATCCCAGTAGTGGGCGTGCAGGAGGCAGCTAATCAATGATTCTCTCTCTTCATTGATGTTTTTCTCTCTCTCCCTCTCTCCCTTCCTCTCTGAAATCAATAAAAATATATTTTAAAAAAATGAATTGAGCCAGGCCAGTGTGGCTCAGTTGGTTGAGCATTATCCCATGCATCAGGAGGTCTCCAGTTTGATTCCTGGTCAGGGCACAGGCCCAGGTTGCAGGCTTGATCTCCAGTGTGGGGTGTGCAGGAGGCAGCTGATCAATGATTCTCTCTCATCATTGATGTTTCTATCTCTCTCTCCCTTTCCCTTCTTCTCTGAAATAAATTTTAAAAATTACTATAAAATAAAAAGTTTACTAGAAAAATAGCAAGAAATTAAAAACAACCTAAATGTCCAAAAAGAATAGTTCATTAATTAAATTATGTTACCTCCATATAGAGAACAATAATGCAGCCATTGAAAGTAACATCCTATATAATAAAGGGCTAATATGCTAATTAGACCGAATAGCAGAACGACCATCTGGACATCCTTCCAGATGACCTTCCAGACAAAGCCGGGATTGAGAGGGCCGGCCGAGGCTGCAAGGTGCTGTGAGGGAAACCTGGGTCCCAAGTGCCAGAGGGAAGCCAGTGCCAGCAGTCCAGACAAAGCTGGGATTGAGAGGGCCGGCTCAGGCTGCAAGGTGCTGCGAGGGAAAACCGGGTCCCAAGTGCCAGAGGGAAGCCAGTGCCAGCAGCTGGGAGAAGGAAGGCCTACTCCAGCATGAATTTCGTGCATCGGGCCTCTAGGTAAATATTATAATATACTGCTAAGTTAAAAAAGAAGAAAAACAAGCCTACATGTCTCAAAATAGTATGAATGGTATGATTCAATTTTTTAAAAATATATTTTTTATTGATTTCAGAGAGGAAGGGAGGAGAGAGAGAGAGAAAGATCAATGATGAGAGAGAATCATTGATTGGCCGCCTCCTGCATGCCCCACACTGGGGATTAAGCCTGTAACCCAGGCAAGGGCCCCTGACCAGGATCAAACCTGGGACCCTTCAGTCTGTAGGCTGACGCTCTTCAAACTGAGCCAAACTGGCTAGGGCTCAATTTTTGTTTAATAATGTTACAGTAGCTACATCTGGGTAGTAATGTAATAAGTAATTTTCTCTTTTTTTGCACTATATTTACACAAACAATAGTAGTATATTTCCCAGGTGATTAAAAATGAAGGGCTCTGGGTATCGAGAATGAAGAGCAGAGTACAGTTGTAGTCAGATAAGGGAGCTGGGATCGTTCTGGGGAGCAGAGAGTAGGAAAGCAGTACCGTGTACAGGACATTACGAAGCACAGGGCGGTGGCTAGGACTAGGGCTGGGTGAGCCTGAGGGCGGGGAGGTGCCTCTCACCACTTCTCTAGCTGGAGAAGTTCCAACCCTCCGTCTGGGGGGGCTCCAATGCAGGTTTTCTGCTGCTGCACTTTCCACTGCTCCAAATCGGGTAGCAGTAGCTCAATTAGGGTAGTTAATCGGCCTAGCAGTCCTCTGGAGGCATCCAGCACCTCCTAAGAAAGACATAAGTGAGTGTGGAGCACCTCTCACCATCATCCTCCACCATCCAGCTGGGGATAAAGGGACAAAAAGCCAAGGCTAAGAGGCCAAGGCTCCCAGGTCCCGCGTCTTCCCCAGCCCCCTGCTGCCCACGCCCTCTGTTCTTTGCCTCCCACCTTTCTCCTTCTGTCCAGTTCATTGAGAGTTGCCTGCAGAATCTGCTGCTGTCTGGTCTGATGGGGGTCCAAAGAAGCCGTCCTCACTGGATGGCAGGAGCAGGAAGTGAGACGAGTGCTCAGACCTAGGGCTCCTTCCCCTCATCTTCCTGACCTAGACCTCGGTCAGGGTCGGGGAGGGGGAATTCTGACGGGAGAGGCAGGGGAACCAAAGCAAAGCACGGATCCCTCGGGGCCCGCAGGCGAATTCTCAGGGATCATGTTGAAACGGAAGCCTACTCTACCTACCAAGGCAGTTTCCCATGCAACTCCCCCAGCATTCACTACTGTCCCCCAGCCACACCTCCAGCCCAACCCCCACAACAAACCCTGGCACTTGTAGCTCTGCCTGGCAGCAGAACTATAACTATAGCTAGTGAGGTGTAGCCAAAGGTGATTACTTTTTACTGGGGCTTTTCCCTTCTGCTCTCTCCTACCCTCGGCCTTCCAGCAGGAACCTGGCCTTCTCCCACCCCTCAACGTCTTCCTACCTGGGGCCTGAGTCTTGTATCGGAAGAGGAAGACATCCTGCAGGTCTTTCAGCTGGCTGATGGACTTCACCAGCTTCTGTAGAGGGGAGGAGACCAGGTGAGGCTGCTTCTGTGGGAGGAGGCAGGCTGATCCTGCCCACCCTGACTCTTGCCACATCTACCAACCTCCATCATAGCCTTCAATTCCAGGATCCGGGATTCAATCGCATGCTGCTGGCTCTGCACAGGTGCTTCGAGGGCTGGCTCTTCTTGCTCCTGAAATAAGAGGCTCTGAGCACATTCAACTCTGACCTTTTATCCCTAAAATCCAGTCCTGAAATTATATGACAGGCTATTTGGGGATCTTATTCCGAGACAAATTTCCTGAGTCCTTTCCATGGTCCCTCTCCACTCCAGGGGCTTTCCATATCATCAGCAAACTGCTCTCACCACTTGAGCCCTCTGAGCCTGCATCAGAATTCTCTTTTCTTCCAGAAGGAGATTAAAGATCATCTCAGCCAATTGGATAGGGCCCCGGGGTAAGGCCTGCAGGAGGCAAAGAGAGAACATTGATCCCATTCAACTGCCTTCAGTGAACATTCCCATCAGTGATGCAATACTTCCCCTCCTTCAGGGCCCCTAGCCCTTCCCTTTCTCACCACAGGTCCACAAACCCTGGTCTCTTCCCAACAGCTTCATCTAAACACTGACCTTCTCTCTGCCAGCGATCCCCTAAATCCAGACTCTGTTCCCCTCTCCCCAGGGCTGCCCCTGTCCCTTTGCACCTCCAGGTCCTGTTCTATACCCAAAACCGTACTCTACATCTCCCATTCCTACTTTGTTATTGCCACTCCTCCAAGTACCTGAATGTCCTGACAGAATTTTCGCAAGTTATGCTGTAACAACAAGCACTCGGGGTCCTGGCTGCAGCGGGCACGCTCATAGTTTAGTTGGTCCACGAAGTGGAAGCACAGCATATTAGCCTGGGAATTATCATTGCCCAGCGCAGCTTCCTGCCTGGAGACCAGGAATGACAAAGATTAGTATCTCTGCAGGGTTGCTACTATCTTCAGGCCTTCTAACCCATCCTGCCCTTGGTGTCTACAGGATCCTAGGGGCTCAGAAAAAAGAACCCATTTTCCTCATTCCCCACCACCCAGCTTTCTGAGAGCCTCACCAGTTCTGGTCTTCAATCCAAACAGCCAAGTACTGTCGAATGTCCACCGGCAGGAGGCTATTTGTGTAGAGCTGGTGCAGCTGATCCTGAAATCGGCTGTCGAGATTCTGCAGCATCTCCCACTGCGCCATCTGGGATCTGAGTCTGAAGGATTTAGGTTCCCAATTGTAAAGTTTGCTGGACTAAATCACCCACAGTGTCATGATACTTTATTATTACATATTAAAAATGTCTTTAATTATACAGGTAAGAAAAAAAAGGGGGTGTCTATTGATTTCAGAGAGGAAGGGAAGGGGAGAGAGACATAGACCCCACTCCCAATCTTGGTCTCTTCCCGTCTTCCCCAGAAACCAATATTATTAGTTTGGTACATATTCTTCCAGGGAGTACCATTTAAGAGCTCCTTTTTGTTTTAATGGTAGTTTTCAAACACACACCGAAATAGAGTGAATAGTACAAGGATTGTCCATGTACCAATCCTTCATCTTCAACAAACATTAATGATGTTTCTACCATTTGTAAAATCTATCTCCCCCAATACATCTATCTATATAAAAGACTAAGCGACCATTATGACCAGTCAACTGCTCGACTGGTCAACCAGTCGCTATGATGATGCACTGACTACCAGGAGGCAGACACTCAAAGCAGGAGCTGCCCCCTGGTGGTCAGTATGCTCCCACAGCCAACCTCCCATGGCCGGCCAATATCCCCCTGGCCAGCCGGCCCTGATCGGCCCTGATTACGGGCCAGGCTGAGGGTCCCCACCAGTGCACGAATTTGTGCACTGGGCTTCTAGTTTACTATAAATTTACTAGAGGCCCGGTGCACGAATTCATGCCCCAGTGGGGTCCCTTGGCCTGGCCTGCGGGGATCAGCCAAAACTGGCAGTCCTACACCCCCCAAGGGATGTAGTAGTGCCGAAGTGGCAGGAGGCTGGGGAGGAGTATGAGCCCTGGCCGGGCGCCGCGTTGCTCCTGCTCATCCCGGCGCCACTGTGCCTGCCCGCTGCCACCACCGCTTGGTAGGCTCGCTGCCACTCCGCTGCGGTCTCCACACACCTGTCCTAAGGCAATACTAGCGCGCGCTCGCCAGCCATGACCCCAGCGTTTGGCGCCCGTTGGTCAGCTGAGCAGTGCTCCTACTATGGGAGCGCACTGACCACCAGGGGGAAGCTCCTGCATTGAGCATCTGGCCCCTGGTGGTCAGTGCACATCATAGCTACTGGTCGAATGGTCGAATGGTCAACTGGCTGCTTAGGCTTTTATATATATAGGTATGTTTGTATTTGTTTATGCTAGAGCATTTAAAGATAGTGTGGGTCATAAGTATTTATTTCAGCATGATCCCTGCTCGCTCCAAAGCTTTATTAGGGGCTGAAACCTCCTTGGAGATAAAATCTATATGTATAAAAGACTGATATGCAAAGTGTCCTCTTGGGAGTTTGACAGGGAGACTGGAGTTCGATCGCTCGCTATGACATGCGCTGACCACCAGGGGGTGGTGCGGAATGAAGGAAGGCCCTGGCCGGTGGCTGGCAGCTGGGGAAGGAAGGCCCCGGCCGGCAGCCGGAAGGCCCTGATGGGTCCTGATTGCCGGCCAGGCCTAGGGACCCTACCCGTGCATGAATTTTGTGCACCGGGCCGCTAGTATCCTATATAATAAAAGGCTAATATGCAAAATGACCCAACGGTGGAATGACCGGTCGCTATGACGCACACTGACCACCAGGGGGCAGACGCTCGATGCAGGATCTGCCCCCTAGTGGTCAGTATGCTCCAACAGGGGGAGCACCGCCCAGCCAGAAGCCGGGCTCATGGCAGGAGAGCACAGCGGCGGCTGTGGGAGCTAAGGCAGTGTGGGGAGCAGGCCTAAGCTGGCAGTCGGACATCCCCTGAGGGCTCCTGGACTGCTAGAGAGCGCAGGCTGGGCGGAGGGACCCCCCCACACCTGAGTGCACTGGTCCTCTAGTACTCTATAAACTGCTCTCCAAGTAGGAAGAAAGAGCTCCATTCTAGATGTTTAAAAGCTGTGCAAGGGGCCTGACCAGCGTGGCTCAGTGGTTGAGCATTGACCTATGAACTGGGAGGTCACGGTTGGATTCCCAGTCAGAGCATATGCCTGGGTTATGGGCTCGATCCCCAGTGTGGGGTGTGCAGGAGGCAGCTGATCAATGATTCTCTCTCATCATTGATGTTTCTCTCTCTCCCTCCCTCCCTCTCCCTTCCTCTCTGACATCAATAAAAATATTTTAAAAAATAAAAAGAAAAGCTGTGCAAGAGGTCATTCAATCCCTAAGATTGTGTCACCTTTTATGATCTTTGTTGATCTCTGAGTCTTCATGTGGGTTATCAAATTTGTCAGAAACTTACAAACTTCATTCAAAACTGGTTTTTGCCTGTCATCAAGTAGACTAGGCAGAAAATCTTTCTCCCTAACTTGCCCCACCCACTGCCATCTGTCTGTTTAGGAAATGAAAACTTACTCTTGTTGCAACCTCAACCTTACAGAAAAGAACAAACATGCACATCTGTGGTCTAAACATGTCATATGATTTTATTATAAATGAAAGAAAAATTTTAGGGGGGGAGAAATTGTTTCCACCAGTATGAATAATTATGAGCTGCCTTTCTACCTCTAGGAATTAGGAACAGGGGAAGGACAGGATTGGGCAGGGGCTCTTATTTTACACTTTAACCCTTTTAGTAATGCTTGACGTTTAAAACTATGTATACCTGTATTGCTTAAAAAAAAAAAAAAGAAGAAGAGGCTCCAGTTCTCAAGGAATGAATTGCGAATTGGCTATTAAAAGAGTAAGGCAGTATAAGAAACAACAGGAAAACAAACAAAAAACAAAGAGGATAAAAGAGTATGGCAACAAGCAAACCCTGAGGTTTAAATATGAAAACAAACAAACCTTTTTTTAAAAAATCACCTATCTTGCCCTAACCGGTTTGGCTGAGTGGATGGAGCATCAGCCTGCGGACTAAAAGGTCCCAGGTTCCATTCCGGTCAAGGGCATGTACCTTGGTTGCAGGCACATCCCCGGTAGGGGACGTGCAGCAGGCAGCTGATCGTTGTTTCTCTCTCATCGATGTTTTTAACTCTCTATCCCTCTCCCTTCCTCTCTGTAAAAAATCAATAAAATATATTTTTAAAAAATCACCTATCTTTACTTATTTATTTTTAATCCTACCCGAGGATGTTTCTTTTTTAATATGTATATATATTTTTAGGTGCCCTGACCGGGAATCCATCCGAGACCTCCAGGTTCATAGGTCGACCACTAAGACCTCCAGCCTGGATACTTTATTTTATTTTATTTATTTTATTGATTTCTGGAGGAAGGGAGAGGGAGAGAGAGACAGAAACATCAATGATGGGAGAGAACCACTGACTGTCTACCTCTTGCACGTCCCCCACTGGGGACCGAGCCCGCAACCCAGACATGTACCCAGAATGGAACGGAGCCGGGACCCTTCAGTCCGCAGGCAGACTCTCTATCCACTGAGCCAAACCGGCTAGGGCTGGGGGTGGCGGGTATGTCTTTACTGAGTTTTATAGAGAGGAAAGGCTAGAAAGAAACATTGACGCGAAGAAACTTCCATCGGTTGCCTCCCACAGGCGTCCAACCAGGAATCCAACCTACAACCCAGGTATGAGCCCTTCACCGGGAATCCTTCGGTGTGGGGGTGGACGTTCTAACCACTGAGAACACTGGCCAGGGCTTTATCTTCTAATTTTTTTAAATTGATTTTAGGAAGAGAGAAAGAGAAACATCAATGTTTGTTCCACTTAGGTATTCATTGGTTGCTTCTTGTATGTGCCTGATCGGAGATGGAACCCGCAACCTTCGCGTATGGGGAGGACGCTCTAACAAACTGAGCAACCCGGCCAGGGCTGTATATTATACTTTTTAACATAACAAATAAGGATGATAAATCGTATCTACCCTTAGACATTGACTTTCGTGGGGGGGTGTGTGTGGGAATGAGAATCAAAAGTATCACAAGCCAGAGGTAAAAGCGTTGGCAAGGCAGTAAACCAATGCAACAATGTCAAGTTCCGGGTCTTGGAGGTTGTAGGGGGGCTTGGGGGAGTGGAGGGGTGGGGGCTACAGTTGGGGACCTAAACCCGACAAGATGGGGGTGACCAGGTTGCAGCAGATGACTGACAGCGCCTATTTCACCGGGTCATAGCTCCCTGACAGCGCCTATTTCACCGGGTCATAGCTCCCTGACAGCGCCTATTTCACCGTGTCATAGCTTCCGGGCCAGGCGCACTTCCCAGGGGGTAACTCGTGCCTCCACCCCCAATTCCCGCGCGCCCTCTCGGGTCCGTACCTGGTGGGGGTCTCAGCCCCGCTCCGGCCTGTGGCTCTGGTCAAGGATTCCTTTCCCCACCGGGAGCTCCGCACCAGCGCCTCCCGCCCCTCAGACCCCAGGCTGTGAGTTCATTGGCTCCGCCGCAGCTCCTCCCTCTCCGCGGGGCGGGACCAGCGGAGCGGAAGCCACACCTCCAGTCCCAGCGATTGGTGGGAAAACCTCCAGTAAGCCCCGCCCCCTATCTGCGGAGGGAGGAGTCCAATTAATGGAATAGCCCTGGACTCAAACTGCTGATTTCCGAGAACCCGCTCCGCGGAGAAGGAAATGAGACTAGCTCGCGACCGTGGAAGCGCTTAGGGCTCCATAAGAAGGGGTGGGACCGGAATTTCAACATTTTGGGATCGGAAGGGGAGGGCTGAAGTAATAACAAAATAACTATTTACTGATGGTACTGTGCTAAAAGCTTTAGGTTCATTGTTCCTTTTTAAAATTTCCACAAACCCCATAGAACTGAAAATCATCATCCCCCTCTTTTTTTTAAAAAATATATATATTTTTATTTTTTTACAGAGAGGAAGGGAGAGGGATAGAGTTAGGAACATCGATGAGAGAGAGAGACATCGATCAGCTGCCTCCTGCACACCCCCTACTGGGGATGTGCCGGCAACCAAGGTACATGCCCCCGACCGGGATCGAACCTGGGACCCTTCAGTCCACAGGCCGACGCTCTATCCACTGAGCCAAACCGGTCAGGGTATCATCCCCCTCTTTAGAAATTTTAATAACTGAGCTTGGAGAAAGAAGTTATTGGTTAGTGATCATCGAGGCTCAAACAAGTGGAGCCTGGATTAAAAACCAAACCCTCTGCCTCCAAACCCCAAACTTTAAAACTCCTACATTTTGTAGCACTGCCTTCCTCGCCCGTAACAAATCAGAAATTTGGATTCTGCACACAGCTTGTCATGTTACAGAGAGCCAGAATAAATCAAGCAATGCTCAGAGAGTTTGGAGTTACACTTTATTCACCGCGGTGGGCTTAGAGAAAATGAATTCAAATTCTAAGCAGAGCTACAAGCAGAACTTCCCTTTTTATGAAAGAGCCAGCCCTCTGTGTGCTTAGTGGTTATCTCGCTGGTAGCCTTGAAAACTACACAGTTCTATCCAATTAAAAAATGCACCTGGCATGGCATTGAGAGTATGGGTGTATCTAGTCTCTAGCCTACAAGGTCAGACAGCTAAGTTTATCTCCTCATTATTCAAGCAGGCTAAAGCAGGTTAGAAAGAAAAGTTATTATTTTTTTTAGAATAAGAGGCCGTCTAAAGAATAGTAGAGAATTCCAAACAGTAGTTTTACAAAATAGGGGTTAGCCTTCTCAGTCAGAATACTAGATTTATTTATTCTGTGTTTACCACCTTTTATATTCCAAAACTCTCATTCTCAGGATCATATTCATAGTCCTGGAATAAGGGCCACTCCCAGTAAGGAGCTGAATTCACTCTGTCTGACACCAAAGCGGCCACCATAGAGGTGCTGCCCAAGCCCTCTTTGCTAGTCTCTGGAGGAGAGGTGTTTGCCTCTTTTTTCTTTTTAATATATTTTTATTGATTTCAGAGAGGAAGGGAGAGGGAAAGAGAGAATCATTGATTGACTGCCTCCTGCACGCTCCACACTGGCGATCGAGCCGAGCCTGCAATCCGGGCATATGCCCTGGCCAGAATCGAACTGCAATCTCCTGGTTCATAGGTCGCTGCTCAACCAATGACCCACATAGGCCGGGCTGCCTCGTTCTCATGGTAATTCTCGATCAACCGTTCAACCCCAGCCTTCACTGCAGGTTTAAGTGCAGTGCTGATCATTAGTCCCATGGGCCCCCCTCCCAGTCCAACCATGGTCATTAAAAGGTCATAACCCAGGTCTATGATCCCATCTTGGCCTCGTTCCTTGGCCTTGTCCAAACAGTCCTGAGTAGCATAATACAAAGCTGTGCCCAGGTTGTAGTAGGTTCTCACTGTTGGCAACCACTGGACTATACTGTGCACATCCTGCTCCTGTTCAAAATCGCAGTCCTGGATGGTGGAGCGTCGGGCCCTTTCTGGGCCTAGCTGTCCCCTGGCCAACAGCTGCAGAGCAGAGGCCAGGGCATCCACTGACACTCCCCTCTCTGTGTTTCTGCCTTTCTCCAGCCGTTGAAGATGTCGGGTGAGGATCTGTGTAGCATGTATACCCTCCTGGCGGTAGAGCTGAAGCTGCAGGGCCTGTGCATCAGCATGGCAGCCAGCTTCCTTCAGGGCCATCATCAGTGACAGGCCTACCAGAAACTTGGGTAGAGGGGCCATATGGGCAAAGCCAGGCAGGGACTTTGGGAGCAGGGTCTGGCAGGGCAAGGGGCCTGAGGAGGGTGGCCAGGATTCCAAGGATGAGGGAAGGTGCATCAGGATATTTGTCTGGTTTCCATATGAAATGGCATCCACAGGGTGCAGCAGGAGGTAGCAACAAAGCAGCAGCTCCAGCGGTATGATGAGTCTGAGGCCACGCATGTCTGGGCCAGCGTACACTGGAGAGGGGAAAACCAGAAACATAGCTTCCCTGAGATGTGATCTGGAAGTTCCCAGGACTCAGGGCATACCTCCTCCAACTACTTTAAGCTTCTGTTCTTTTTAGGCTAAGGCCTAGGAAACAGGAAATGCAACTCAGTTGTTTGCACTTGGCCTTCTCTATCTTTAGGTTATCAGGGATTTCCTCTGCTTTATTTCCACCCATTTATAGGGGGCCCCCAAATTACTTCAGTCCAGGCACTGAGAAGTGAGACTACCTCGACAGGTGGGTAGCTGCTCAATTCAGTGCTGCCCACTTCTCTGTCCCATGAATAATGGACATATTTGCTATCCCCTATGATCAGTAAGAGATGTAATCTCTGCAAATATTTGTCCATTGGTACTGGTGCTCAGACCTTGCCCCTTGTTGCACACTGGACCTCAATACCTAAGACTTTGTTCTTTTGCATTTTCTTTCTTTTTTAAACTTTATTTTTTTTAAAAAAATATTTTTTTTTATTGATTTCAGAGAGGAAGGGAGAGGGAGAGAGCGAGATAGAAACATCAATGATGAAAGAGAGTCATTGATTGGCTGCCTCCTCCACACCCCATACTGCAGATTGAGCCTGCAACCCGGGCATGTGCCCTTGACCAGAATCAAACCCGGGACCTTTCAGTCCACAGGCCAATGCTCTATCCATTAAGCCAAACCAGCTGGGGCTTTGGCATTTTCTACAGGTCCCTGCCATGTTCCCACTCTAGCTCATGAGAGATGCCAGGAGACCCAGAATCAGAAATTCGATATATATCTACTATTTGCTCTTTTTAAAATTTCTCTTTTCAGTTTAAAAATTCAATTAACAAGCTACAACAGCATCTAGTTGAGGTTTTGGTATAAGGTAAATGAATGAGAAAAGGTTAAAGTACCATTCATGCTTAAAACACATTATATGCCCAGTATATTGATTGCTGAAAGGAGGAAATGGATTAAGAAATAGAGACTCAGAGCTAGCTACTAAATGGAGACGGGCAAGGCTAATACCACCCACACATGTGTGTTAGCACTGGGATAAAGAGAATACTTTTGTCCTAATGGCTCTCCAAAACTTCTAACTCCTTACCATATCCCATCCTTGAACATGGTTCTGGTAAAGGAGACTTATCACCGAAGTGGCACTGAATATCTGAAGTAAACCTGGACAAACGCTGGACTCAATTTCCCCATAAAGCACCTCAGAACAACTGAACATTTGATAAATCACATTGTCATCATCCAGAGACACTAAGAGTCTCTTCTTAACTTGGGGCAAACTCAATTACCATTTGAACTGCTAGACCAGCCATCCCAGTGGGTGTAGTTAAATACATTCCTCAGGGTGATAATCTGAGTGTTGGATTTATCCCCACAGAATGACCTTACTATTGCCAATGCCTTCTTCCTCATTGTGCTTCTTACTCTCACGAATGAGGGTTTCAGCGGTCCTTTCCTTTCACACTAACAAGCTGAAGCTGCAGAGTGTGGGCCTCAGTTGGGCAGCCAGCCTCCTCCTGGGCCACCTCCAGAGCCAAGTGGATAGGTACATAGGCAGAGGGGCTAAGGAGAGGGGCTGTGTCCAAGAGATCCCGGCAGGTCTTGGGATCTGGTTAGAGAGCATGTTAGAAGGATGCCCAGGTTCTGTGAGACACAGCTGGGAGGTCAGAGCCCCTTTCTGGACATTTCTTAGAAAGGCAGCCGCTGGGGATAGCGAGATACAGCAAAGCAGCAGCACCGCCTGAATCATGGTGGGTCAGCAGCAAAAGCCCTGCTGGAAAGAAGCGATGGTCAGGTTGGGAAGTAAAGGCTTAAGATGAAGAGACACCAAGACTGGTCAGAGCTAGGAAGTCTTAGCCCTTGGAAACTTGTTATCCTAAACATAGCGTCACCCCTGCCCTCCAGGCTTTGAATGATCCTCACCTGCTCACGAAAGAAATAAGCCAGAGGAACAAGAGATCATCCAAGCACGTCCTTTGCCTCGGTGCTTCCCTAAATGGAATGCGTTTTCTACATCTCACTTTCTCTTTCACCCCAGCCAAAAATGATGACTCCTCTGAAAACACTGAGGACGTAACATTAACAAATATTTATCCTCCGCTTCAGGCTCAGGCTCGGTCCTCCTCACCTTTGCCCCATGCTGACCAACAGGCCTTCCCCTTGGTGGTTACTGCTTTTCCTGACCCAGGTCTCTGCAGACCCAAACCTGGATCAGGAAAAATTCCTCTGTATCTTCTGGGGAAGCAAGGAGGTGAAAGGCAGCTTTGCCAATGATTTCTGGAGAGGAGATGCCAAAACAGTTGTTTGTCAATGGATTTATCAGGTACAGGAAGGGGAAAATAGAACCTACTAGCAAGTCAGATAAAATCAGAGCGGTTTTTCCGTTTTTACCTTCTTAATTCCAATGCAATACCCTAATGAGACACATTCATTATCACAATAGTATCTCTTTCTAAGCCTGCATTAAACCATAGGAATTAGGGCTTCATTTCTCATCTAGGGGTTTAGATGAGAAACTGCAGCCTGGAAAATAGGGAATGATGGCATATGGTGCCTCCTAAAACTGGTACAAAAGTATACACATCATTGTGCCATAAAGGTTCCTTTCTGGTGCTATAACCCGCTACTGGCAGACAGCCAAAGGTGTCCTGGGTCCCTTCTCCCATGTCACTCACTCCTCTCAGCCCCAGGAAGGGGCTCATAACAAGCAAAAAGAAATCAGAAAGAGAAAACAAAAAGTTTCTAGGACCTAGCCAGGTAGCTCAGTTGGTTAGAGCGCCATCCCGATACGCCAAGGTTGAGGGTTTGATACCCGGTCAGGGCACATACAAAAAATAAAATGAAGGCATACATAAGTGGACAACAAATTAATGTTTCTCTCTCTAAAAATAAAATAAATAAATAAATAGTAAAAAATATAATAATAACAACTTTAAAAAGGTTTCTAGAGGAGTAAGTCTTCAGGGAACTATACACGCCTAAAATTGGGAGAAGAAACTGGATGTAGGGCCTCTAACACTGTTGCCTGAAAATCCTGGATCCTTCGAATTCTCCCATTTCTTTTTTTTAAATTTTTTAATTTTCATATATAGTCATGTTTCACATTTTTAATTTTTTAAAATTGCCTAAAGTTTTACATATGTCTCCTCTCCCCCCAATTGACCTCCCCGTCCCCCCAGCCATTTCCACCCCAGGCGAGCCCCCACAGCCCGTGTCTGTGTCCACTGGTTATGCTAGTATGAATTCTCCCATTTCTGACTTGAGTTTACCATCCATAAATGGGCCCATCTCCACCTTCAGTTCATTAGTCAGTGTCCTCATCCTCAATACGAAAATGCCATTTTGTTGAAATTCTGTGAATTTCAAGCTCTAGTGCCTTGGAAACCACAGGGGAGAGAGAGTGACTGTGTAAATATGGCAGGGGGAGAGAAAGTGGTGGTGAGTTTGTCTCCAAGACGGAGGAGAGGAATGACAGAGGGCTGAAGACAAACGCATGTCCCCCCACTTAGACTTCTCACCTTTGCTCCTGCCCTCATCTTCCACCTGTTCTTCATCAATTCCCACTAGCTGTCACTTCTTGGGTGCTTCGTTTTTTAGGGGTTTTATTTTTTCAATTACAGTTGACATTCATATTATATTAGTGTCAGTGTACAGCATAGTGGTTAGACATTTACATAACTTACAAAGTGATGCCCCGATAAGTTTAGTACCCACCTGGCACCACACATAATTACATTACTGACTGACTATCTTCTCTATGCTGTACTTTACACCCCCATGACTATTTTGTAACTGCCAATTTGTACCTCTTAATCCCTTCACCTTTTTCACCCAGCCCCCCAATCCTCCTCCCACCTGGCCACCATCAGTTTGTTCTCTGTATCCATAGTTTATCTCGGTTTCATTTGTTCGTTTATGGGTCTTATTGTAATTAATGGCATTTATTTTTTAGAGTAGTTTTAGGTTTATAGAAAAATTGAGCAGGAAGTATAGACTGTCCCCCAAAAAATCCCTCTCCACCAACCCCAGTTTCCCCTATTAACATCTTACATTGGTGTGATACATTTGTTGCAATTATTTTAAATTTTTATTATTTATTTTATTATGTATTATTAACTATTATTACCTAAGTACATAGTTTACATTAGGGTTCACATGTTTAATTCAATACCAAACATATTCATTTATCTTTAGAGGTGGTCGGAAGAAAAAAAAACCTAAGTCAGAGAAACAAGACAGCCCAAATGTATCCTTTCCCGAGGGCTCTCCCTGATCTGAATGTCTATTTTCTGAATCTCACCTTTACCTTACCTCACCTGGAAACACAAGCGAGCCAGTAAGCTGACAGTTTCCAAGAACAGGGAAAGCCGTGACAATAGCCGTATTTACCCACTTCTTGCCTAGACTTTGTCTTCCCCTCTGCCCCGTGCTGACAAACTGGCTTTTTCTCCCTTTGTTTCTTCCTCCTGCAAACTCTTGTCACCCTAAAGATTTATCCCAGAGACAGGACCTTGAGGTGAGAGTATTTTTCTGTGTCTTCTGTAGGGAAAGCAAGAGAAAATGGAAGGTTGATGGTTTGTTTTAACCTTAATAGTTAAAAGTTCTCCCAAGAGCACAGCAGGGTACTTAGACGGATTAGAAGTCAGATCAACATTGGCAACTTTTAATTTTACATGGTTAACTCAATACCAAACACCAACCAAACATATTCAACATCTGGGGAGGACTACATCCCAGCCCCACCTCAACTGCAGGAATTAGGCTCAATCTGGTGTCTAGGCTGTGATCATAGGAAAGAAAATGAAGATGGGAGCATCTGGTGCTTTTTAAGTGGTGCAATACCCCTACCCATCATGTCACAGAGCTCCCCGCCTGGTGCCATGACCCACCTCCAGCAGAAAGCCAAAAGGAACAGACCAGTAAGAGAGGTCCGGGGTACCTTCTAGGTTTCATTCACTCCTTCCGTTTGCTAAGGGGCACTAATAGCCCAAAGAATGGTTCCTAGAAGGAGCCGGGTAAGGGAGCTACCGAGGCATACGGATAAAACAGGGAGAAACCAGAATGACCGTGGTCTGAACTGCCTGGACCCCAAATCCATGGCGAAGCCCAGGACTATACTGCTTCTGTCCAGCAAGAGGAGTTCCTGGGTCCTGCATAACCCTTCCAATTCTGATTTAAACTCACCACCTAAACACAGGCCTATCTCTACCCTTAGGCTTCTGGCTCTTCAGTCGCTTTCATCTTCATCCTCAATATGAAACCGTTTCTTCTTTTGGATTCCTGGAGCTCCCAGCTCCGGTGCTGTAAGAATGACAGGAGTGAGAAGAGAGGAAATATCTAACACGTTAAAGGGAAGGAGGGGAGAGCGTTCATCTTCAGGACTGAAGGGTGCCAACGTCAGGGAAAGAGCAGGCCCCAGACTCCCTACCTTTGCTCCCGCCCTCATCTCCCTCCTGTTCCTCATCGCTGTCCAGCAGTTGTCGCTTCTTGGGTGCCACTTTCGGCTGCTCTTTGGCACCAGCGATCTCTGCCTCTGAAATGACCATAAGAAGCATAAGATGAGGGAATGGGCCCTCATACTATCAGAATACTCTACCAGTCTCTAGATCAGCGGTTCTCAACCTTCCTAATGCCGCGACCCTTTAATACAGTTCCTCATGTTGTGGTGACCCCCAATTTCATTGTTACAAATTGAACATAATTAAAGCATAGTGATTAATCGCAAAAACAATATGTAATTATATACGTGTTTTCCGATGGTCTTAGGCGACCCCTGTGAAAGGGTCGTTTGACCCCCAAAGGGGTCGCGACCCACAGGTTGAGAACCACTGCCTAGATCAACATGGCAGCCGCACAGTGAGTCCTCAATAGGTGGCCCTGCTATTACCCGCTGGGGACGCCAGGCCGGCTTTCTTTTTCCGGGCTAACAGGAGGGCCCTCAGGGCTTGTGCTCGGCCTTCCTTCTGGTGCTCTTCCTCGGGGGCTTGCTCTCCGGGGACTTTCGGGTCTAGCCCTGGCTGAAGCGTTCCCTCTTCCTCTGCGTGACTCAAAGAAGCTGCTACCCTCCGGAGCTGGGTGGGACTCAGCTTGGCTGGAATTCGCCAGAAGGTTTCCTACAAGGACAAAGGAGCTGAAAATAAGAGACTTTAATATTATTCACTGAGTTAACTATGAACCTGCACTGGTGAAGATCCACAACGGTCATGAACGTACTGCTTATTCACCCAATATATGCCCAACGTCTAGCGTGCTGTCTGCTACATTAAGAAGTTGTCAGTAATATAGTTGTTAGTTGAATACATGAATCCTGGGGGGTCTAAAAAGGTGAATCAGATATGATCCCTCCCTCAAGGAACTTACAATCTAATGGGAGAAAAAAAAAATCACTGTAGTCTAACACCACAGGATTGGGGCTGTATCAAGGAAATGAACAAATCTCAGTGGCCAAAGTGATTACTTTTGCATCGGGGATAGAAAGTGAGAGAGACTGCTTCTCTGGGGAGGTGACGACTGAACTGACACTTCAAGGTTGGGTGTGTTGGAGCTTCCAGGAGAGGGGCTGGCATGATCAAGTGTTCGGAGTATGAAAAAGCCTACTATTTGGAGGATCGAAAGTAGTCCAGGATGACTATGGAGTAAGGTAGGTATGTGAGTGGTGTGGCCGTGAAGCTACAAAAATTTACCAAATCTATATCTTAGAAAGATAACTAAGGGGGCAGTGTGGAATATGGACTTAGTGGAAGAAGAAACTGGAGAGGAAGACTAGCAGAACAGCTGCTGCAGAGTCCCGGTCAGCAAAATGAGGAGGTATATTTCGAAATAGCACCAACACAACTTGGCTGCCACCGTGACTGGTGCATTTACCTGCTCAGAGGCAGGAGGCCGAACCCCTAGCTTGCGCAACAGCTGCTGAAACTGCTCATTTTCCATTGCTTCCTCATTTTCTTCTGTCAGCGGCACCAACGGAACTGCCTGGGAGCAGCCTAGAAGGGGGTCCATAGTCATACGGTAAAGATGTGAAGAAAGACCTGGTCCTCTCTCCCAGGCCAGCCGCTTCCAAAGCCCCAGTCCCGCTGAAAGCATCATTTACCCACTCACCATCCTCTTCCCGGTCGTTTGCTGCTTGGACCAGGCAGTTCTGGAGCCACAGGAGAGGAGCAGAAAAGCCTACGGGAAAGAGGAGAACTTGACCTTGGCCCACGTGCGGAAACCCCCCTCCACTCGGGACTCCTCGCCCAGCCCAAGCCCTCACCTTCCTGACGCAGGCTTTGCCCAAGGTTTCCCGTTGACAGGACTGAGCTCCCCGGGGGGGTTTGTTCTGCTTCTGAGCACTCCTCTTTCTCCTCATTCTCTTCACTATCTTCCTCTGACAGGTTTTCCTCTTCTTCCAGATCTTCCTGGCAAAAATCTTTGGGGGACTCCGCTCCATTAGGCTAAAATTCAATGGGGGTGAGAAATGAAAGGAGACAAGGTGAGGAACTGAGTGGAGTCCTTTGGTTCCGGGTGGACCCAGTCAGAACAGCCCGAAGCAGGAAGATCCTGGGCGGGCTACCTCTACGGAGAACTCAGGGGGAGTGGTCCCACGCCAGCAGAGCCAGGGGTAGATGATTACCGAGCCCGAAGGTGCCGACTTCTTCCGGCGTTTCTTGTATAGCTCCCGCCGCTCAGCCACCAGCCCCAGAGCCAGCAGCTTATCCACTATTCGGGCCCGTGAGCGTTTGGCTGTGATATTCTTCATGATATGACCCAGGACATCTATAAAGAAGGAAGTGTGAAGAACACTCAAGAGCAGCAGAGGGAAGAGAAATAAAGGCAATCGGAGGAAAGAGGCTAGCTTGATTCACTCAAAGATGATACCACAAGTATAGTGAGTGGGCAGAAGGGATGGGACAAGCCTTACTGGGGAACAGGAGGCGGGGGGGGAGGGGGGTAAGACATGGACAGCGTGGCTCTCCTCTCAGAGGTTCCCTGAACTTCTACCTCACTTACCATCTGAGGCCTGGAACTCCTCAAAAAGCCGCTGCAGCTCCAGCTCCTGATCTTCTGTCCACAGTACGATGTGGGTTCCTTTCCTGTTGAGGAAGGTGTCGGTGGAAGAGGCGGCCGAGGCAGCGAACAGAGGATCCCCCATCTCAGTTCCCTCCAGAACGTGTGCCTCTACCTTTGAAAGTCCTTGACGCTGTCAGCCAGTCCCAGCCGCACCAGATGGTGGATGACCTGCTTACGCGTTCGAGGAGCAGTTCTCAGGTGTGCCAATATGGTGTCTACCACATCCTGACCTGAGGTGGAGGAGTGAGGCAGTAAGGAGGGGTCCGGAGCTCATGCGGCCCTCCTCATACACGCTTCAGATCTCAAGGCCTCATACCTTCCACATCCTTATGGGCAAGGTACAGTTCCTGAAGCTGGGCCTCCTCCTCTGGGCTCCACGCAGGAGGCTTACGACCAGAAGATCTAAATGGGGAACGGAGAGGGGAAGCTTGTAGGCTATGGGCCCAAAAGAGGAGACCGAGGGTCTTCTCTGGTTAGTTGTAAAAGGAACAAGACAGACAACACAGGTACCTCAGAGGAGCCAGCCAGCAGAGGCCTACGATGTGCTTCCTTCCCCCACTCTCATCCCCCTTAACCCAAAAGTCAAACTAAGAGATTTTCCACGTTGGGCCTATGGAACCTGGCACTGCAGGGACCAAGAGCATTATGGGAAAAAGAAAGAAGTGCGCAAGGAGGGGAGCTGAGACACTAAGGAAAAGAGGCCAAACATTTCTATGAATCCTCATGATTCACCAGCACATTCTAGGTTCTCCTTGGGGGCCACCCCACTCCCCCTCCCCCGAGAAGCTCTGGAGGAGAAGGACACTAGAGTAGGCAGGACACTAAGGCTCCAGTCCCATTCTTCTCTTGGGCGACCTGTGGTGAAGCACTTCGCCTTCAGGGCCTGTTTTCTCAGCTACGCAAGGGAAACGGTTGCACTAACTGATGTGCACGCTCTTCCAGCTTTGACACTCGGTGACTGTGTCACCCACCCCTACAGCCCATCCTGGAGCTCACCCGCCGTCCAGGGAGCCATAGCCCTCGGTCATCTCTCGAACCACAGAAGTGTTCTTCCAGAACAGCAGCTCCACAAAGGCTTTCTGGTTGACTGCAGCCAAGGCAAAGAACTTGCCCAGGATGTATTTTGCAAAAGTCACTAGCTCCTGTGGGAGAGGGAGGCTGCTGTGAGGCCTCTCGCCTCAATGTAAACATAGTCAGGCCCTCTAAGTATTTTCTCGACACCTGTTCCCAGCTGCCCCTCCTCACTCAGACTCTCTTCTATCCCTCCCCACCGAGCTCCCTCCACCAGACTGCCTACTTCCTCACCGTTCTCTCATCTCTCAGCCCTCGACCCCACTCAGTGCCACCCCAGGACTCCCCTAAGCCTCCAGACCCCCATTCCTTAGTATCCCCTCACTTTGTAGGCCCCAGCGGCAGGGTCACTAAGCAGACGATTGAAGAGGCAAAAGAGTGAGAGCTGGAAAAGAAGGGCTTCCATTTTGAGGTCGTGGGCCAACCGGTGCAGCATCTTGACGATGCAGTGGTTAGTGTGGGCACTGTTCTGCTTGTAACTCCGCAGCAGCAGCACGTAGGCTCGGACGACAGTTGAGCTGGCAAAGCTGCACCAAGAGAGGGAAGGAGAGAATGTCGGCATAAGACACCGCTCACAGCCCCACGCCCTCCCTCCCGGGGCCACTCAGTCCTCTCGGCCCGCACCGTTTCAGGTAGTCCAGAAAATTAAATTCTTTCTCCGACACCTGGACCGCTTGCAGTTCTTCCTCCTCCTCCTCCTCCTCTTCTTCCTCTTCCTCCTCTGCCCCTCGTTCCTCTGGCCCCCGCTGCCCTAAAGGAAGAGTGACGATTGCTGGGTCTCTGGTGCTAGGGAGAGCTAGAAGCAGGGAGATGTGAAGGGGATGGAGACTCACGGGGAAGCGGGGCACAGAGGATTTGTTTCAGCAGCTGGATCTCTTCCTCTGGGGAAATGTCTTGAGAGCCAAACACATCTCCTTCTGGCCACACCTCTCTGGAACACAGAGAGAAAAAAAGGCTTTAACCAGAGGGGATCTGAGTTATAATTTGAAGCGGGAGAAGGAATTTAGACTTATTTGTCAAGTTGGAAAGAGAATGCAAACTGTTATCTCAAAGAAGCAACAAAGACTCTAGGGAAATTTTTTCTCATAAGCCACAGTGCAATGAAAATCACATAAGAACAAATGCAGCCCTAGCTGGTTTGGTTCAGTGGATAGAGCGTTGACTCGCGGACTGAAAGGTCCCAGATTCGATTCTGGTCAAGGGCACATACCTTGATTGCAGGCTTGATCTCTGGCCTGCCCTGGTTAGGGTACGTGCGGGAGGCAACCAATCAATGTGTGTCTCTCACATCAATGTTTCTCTCTCTCTGTCTCCCTCCCTCCCTTCCACTCTCTCTAAAAATCATGGAAAAATATCCTCCAGTGAGGAATAACAAAACAAAACAAAAAAGAACAAATGCAAACAATCTAAATGTTTGACACATGGTTAAACAGATGTACATACGCACACAATGATGTTTTAAATCCATTTTTAAATGCTCACTCAAGTATATGTTTGGGTTGTTTTTTTTAATTGATTTTATAGAGAGGGAGGGAGAGAGAAAGAAACATTGACTGGTTGCCTCCCATTCGTACCCCAAGCAGGGATCAAACCCAAAACCCAGGTATGTGCCCTGACCGGGAATCGAACCCGCAACCTTGTGATGTACAGGATGACACTCCAACCGAGCCACCCAGCTAAAGCAATAATGGTGTTTTAAAGCCATTGACAATTAGAGAAATGTATCTGATGAGAAATGATGCTCATGATATACTGAAAAATTAAAAAAATACTATATATCAGTATGTGCAATATTTCATTTTTTAAAAGAAGTTGTAGATGATATGTCTACATCTAACACAGAGGGAAAAACTCTGGATGGTAACTCATCAAAATGTTAATGATGGATTTGGAATATGAGGAAACAAAAAATACCCTGCCAGGAGAGCAAAAAAAAACAAAAAAAAAAACCACATCCAAAAATATGAAGATAGGGTAAGGAGCCTCTGTGACAACTTCAAGGGTACCAACATTCGCATTATGGGGATGCCAGAAGGAGAAGAGAGAGAGCAAGGTATTGAAAATCTATTTGAAGAAATAATGACAGAAACCTTCCCCTATCTGGTGAAAGAAATAGACTTACAAGTCCAGGAAGCACAGAGAACCCCAAACAAAAGGAATCCAAAGAGGACCACACCAAGACACATCATAATTAAAATGCCAAAGGTTAAAGACAAAGAGAGAATCTTAAAAACAGCAAGAGAAAAGTAGTTAGTAAGAAGAAAAAAAAGATAAAAAATAGGAACAATAAAATGGCAATAAATACATGTCTATCAACAATTGATTCTAAAAATCAAAATAAAAGCACAGGGAATCTAATGAACAAAATAAACTGATGAATAAAATAGAAAATAGAGGCATGGAAACATGGAACAGGCTGCTGAATCTCAGAGGGAAAGGGGAGGGAGGAGCGGGAAGAGGTTAACCAAAGAACATATATGCATATATGCATTACCTATGGACACAGACAACAGAGTGGTAAAGGCCTGGGGCAGGGTGGGAACTGGGTGGAGGGCGGGGAAAAGGGGAACATCTATAATACTCCCAACAATAAAGATTTTTTTTAAATGTTAATAAATGGCTATCTTTGGCTCATAGATTATCTTTATTCCCCCCACCCCATTAACTGTACTTTCTGTTTCTGTTTTATCAAACAAAACCACCCAACAGACCAATCAAAACTCCCCAGGCCTGTCCTGGCCGGTGTGGTTCAGTTGGTTGGAGCATCATCCCATACACCAAAAGGTGGCGGCTTCAATTCCCAGTCAGGGCACATACCCAGGTTGCAGGTTCAATTGGGAGGTAACCGATCAATGTTTCTCTCTCTCCCCTTCCCTTCCTTTAAAAAAAAAAATCCTCCCCAAGACTTAGTACTCAATCCAGAGCCCCAGTACTTCAGATGGGACTTCTCCCTTTTGAAGACCGAGGACCTATAACATAGTAAAAGTCTCCCTTTGCCCCCAAAAGCCAAGAGCTGGATCCGGGAGGATGGGTGGGCAGGGTTCTTACCGGGCAGACCTAAGGAGAGTCAGGGCCTGTGGGGCCTGGCTAGCCAGCAGACAGTCTTGGATCCGCACCATGGCTTCTGCCCGCTGCTCTTCCACTGGCACCTCTGAGGCTGCATCAAAGGGAACCATGGAGTCCAAACTGAGCTCAGGATCCTAGAGCGAGATTAAGGCTATGGGAACAGAGAAGGAAACCCGGACAGCCGACCCATAGCACTACCCTGAGAAAGACAGGGCTTCTGCAACTACCTACCTGGGCACAGCACTGCAGCTGCTCGGCCAGGGATGGCCACAGGGCCTCCAGGTCCCCTGGGCTGCAGGGAACATTACCAGAAGCAACAGGCTTCTTTTTCTTCTTTCTCTTCTTTCGTTTGTTCTATGGAAAAAGCTGTGTTAGAATGGCAGGAGGGCTAAGAAAGCCTTTCCCCATCAATGTCTTCTCTATTATTAACTAGAGGCCCAGCGCACAAAATTCATGCATGGGTGGTGTCCCTAGGCCTGGCCTGCGATCAGGGCTGATCTTCCCCGGCAGCTGGCCCAGTTCCCTACCGTTGCTGCCGCCGCTGTGGTCACCCTCTGTGTGTGGGGCGACCGGCGGGGCTATCAGGGCCCCAGCGCTGCCCAAGTCAGCCGCCACCCACCCCTGGTTCCAGGTTCCCCATCATGCGATCATAGCCTGCCGGCTGGGGGGAGAAACCAAGAGGTTGGCCATTCCTGCCCACTTTCCGGCCCTGCCCCCCCACCACCACCGGTCACCCTCTGTATGTGGGGTGACTGGCGGGACAATCAGGGCCCTGGTGGACACGCCACCACCCACCCCCGTATCCCCATTCCCCATTGGGCAATCCGGGCCCTGGTGGACACGCTACCACCCACCCCCAGTTCCCCGTTCCCCATTGGGCCATCAGAGCCTGCCTGCCAAGGGGAGGGACTGAGAGGTTGGCCCACAGGCCCCAATTGGGCGATGGGGGCCTGCGGGCTGGGGACAGCTCCTGTGTTGAACGTCTGCCCCCTGGTGGTCAGTGAGCATCATAGTCAACTGGTCATTATGCCATCTGGTCGATTTGCATATTATGCTTTTATATCTATAGATTAGATGTCTGAATTAATCATTCACAGAGTGACCACTATATGCTACTCAAAGGCAATGGGGAAGCAACAGTGAACAGCACATTTCCTTGCCCTTAGGAAGCTTACAGTCCAGGGGGGGAGACAGGTGAATCAGATTTCAGTGGGGACAGGACCTAGAATGTGGCTGAGCAGAAAATGCCATAGCAAAACATAGGAACTGCACTTGACTCACTTATTGGGGTAGGATTTCCTAAAAGCAGTGACGTCAAGCAGAAGTTTATAGAACAGATTTGCTATGAGGATAAGAAATTCTACATGAAAAGGCTTTGTAAATTGCAAAGCACTTTGTAAAAATAGCCTGCAATTTTTTCTCCTGAAAAGCAGGAGGGAGAGTCAATACCCTGTCCTGCCCCTCCAAGGCATGGCTGTGAACCAGTCTTGTGTGGCAAATAGGATGAACTACGGAGTCCTTAAGGTTCAGACCCTATTCAAGGAACTTAAAGTCAAACACAGCAAAGGTTAAGAGCTTGAGCTGTGGAATCCAGCATCTCTGGAGTTAAGGACTGACACTTGGCCATTTACTCGTTAACTTTGAACAAGTTTTTAACCACTTTGTGCATGTGCCCTAGTACTGGTGTGAGGATTACAAGAAAACTAGCACAACGTCTGACATACAGTAAACACCCAATAAAGGATATCACTGATTACTGCTGATAATACAATAGAATCCTGAGTTTTAAAATATCTTCTAGGAAAGTCTCATTGATATTACTGCCCCTTTCAAGTCCAGTTCTGACTGAACTTTAAGCTTTAGCAGATAGAATTACAGGAAAACTTTTACAAAGCAGAGACCCCGAACGTCTATGGGATACAAATTTCTTGAGGTTTTCTTCTTGTGCCAGACTTTTCATTTACATGTCACTTCAGGCTCATGGGTAATCTTACAACCAACTTTAGGACTATGGAGACTGACACGAGCAGCTGGAGTTATTCTAACAGTAACTAATACAGGAGGAGATCCCAGACCTTCTGACTCAATTTAAGGCTCTTTCCATCTCACGACAGTGCTTCAGAAGTATAACCAGAAAATATCGCAGCACAATCACTAAACTCTAATATTATGAACCCCTAGGGTTTCTGTGCTTATTAGCACCTAGTAAGTGTTCAAGAAATGTTCCATGAATGAATTAAGATATTTATGGTCCATCAGGGATTGATCGAATAAAAAAAGGAAACGACAGTCGACTCCACTATCGAGTCTCTTCAACAAATCTCTTGCCCTCTTAGTTCAGAGTGGTTTTAACAGGCCAGCTGAAGCTACAGAAAACGTGAGGAGGAGAAAGAAGGCCTGTCCTCCCCTTTCCCTCCCATCTCTTTCCACCCGGGGACTGCCCAGTACCTGCACCACCAGGTTCCCTCGGCTCCGACAAAACCGCTCCAACATCTTGAGGAAGAGATGGGTGGTTTCCACCAGGTCGATAAGGAAAGAGCGGGGCTGGCATCGCTCATCGAACTTTCGAAAGAGTGCCAGGAACAGTTCTCGATACTCCATAACATAGAAAATGTTGTCTAGAAACGGGGTAGAAAAAGGATTGGAAGGACTGGACTGGAAAGTTTAGGAAAAGGAGATGGGTGAAGCTGGGACCAGGAAGAGTAAAATGCTGGTCAAGAAATGGGGAAGGCCAGGATCGGAGACCAAGCCAGGGCCTCACTTTTGATGATGCGGCTGCTCTCCCTCACAGCCTCCTCTGGCGACACGTCCATCTCATTTACTGTGGCCAGAAGCTCCTGATAGGCCTTCAGAGCCAGGTGCATCCTGGGAGTTGAGGGAGAGAGGAGGACAACTTAGGACATAGGCTCATGGTAACAGTACCACTCCCCCCCAAAATAATGTCATCAAAACCAGAATGGGCCAGCCAGTCCTTGCCCCCCAGCCTGACCACCTTAACCCTAAAACGCAAAAGGAAGTACCATCCAGAGTTCAGGTGTTCAGGTTCCTGGCCTGGCCAATGTGTCCAGCTGACTCCAATCCTCACCCCACTCACCGGCGTGCCCAGGAGGCAGCTTCCTTGCGGTCAGTCAGCATCATCTCATAGTAGTTGGTGAGGTTCTGCTCAATGAAGTGGAAGGTACGGACACTGAGGGTCTCGGAGACCAGGCCTGGCTTGAAGGAGGCAGCCCGGTTGAAGGCCATGAAGAAAGCCAAGGCCCACATGTAATAGGTCTCGTCGTGCTGCTGAGCTTTCTCCCGAAGCAGGTTATCCTAACGTCCAGGGGGAAAAAAGACCATTCCATGACCTCGGGGCTTCCAATTTCCTCCTGTCCTGTGATAATGGGAGGGACCCTGGACACGTCCATAACACTCTTCTAGGACCCACAATTTCCAAGCCTCTCTCCTCCTCCCCAGTATCTCCACATTCCTTTCCCCTTCATCTGGAGTGATTTCTTGAGAGACTTTTAATTTGCTCCTCTTTTGACATTACCACCATTTCTTAGGAGCATCCTATACCCTTCCCACCTCCTAGTCCACACTCCAGGGTCAGCTTCCCATAGGCTCCTCCCAGGTGCCCTTCGTGCCCACCACGACCCCCGTGACCTCTCCACTCCATCCTTCCTAGGCTCTCACCTTCACCAGGCCCATGAGCCGGTTGTAACAGTTCTCCAGGAACTCAGAGCAGAAGTCTCTGAGGAAGAGTCTCACGTTGAGGGCAGAGCGGCGCTGAATGGACAGCTCCCGGGCAGCCTGGCGACGTTTAGGCACCCTTCGGGGCTGCTTTCCCAAATCGGAACTGTAGTTTCGGAGCTAGGGGTATGGGTTGGGGATTAGAATTATTCCTAACCACCACCCTCTGCTTGCAGCTCTTCCCACATCCCTGGTTCTGCAGTTTTCTCAAAAGAAACTCTTAGGAAGTCCTCTCCCACTGGGCCAAAGTGAAGACAGAGGTAAAGACAATGATGCCAGAGGCTCTGTTTCTCCTAACGGAGAATCTTTACCTCCAGAGACGCTGACCCTCCTTAGGCTCCCCAACTCCACACCATGGAGCCCCCACCCCTGATGGGAGCATACTCACATTGTGGAGACCTTTGTGAAAGATGAGGTCCCTCTCGCCAATGGATTTCAACCCCTGGACAATGTAGGAGCCCCCAAATCGAGAATGCCTGCAGTAAAAACAAAAACATTCAGGGTGATTCCTCAATTCTCTGGAAGTTTTATCCCCATTTCTCTTTCATCAGCACATCAGGGCGTGTTGTAACTGCAAAATGTTATCTGGCCACCACTGTCTGAGAAGTTGGCTCAGGCCCTCAGCACTCCCGTGAAGGAGTGGGCACATGGCGAGAGCAGCTCCCCAACACCCACCTGTTGCCACGCTGAAGGGCTCGAGTCTTCTTTTCTGCCAGCTCTCGCTGGCGCAACACCTCCAGCTCTGCCACATCGGTGCTCCGCTCCTGAGCTAAGCGTCCCTGTCCTACTCCTGCTAGCTGCTCAGGGTTCTACATTTGGAACAAGGAGGGAAGAGTCAGAGGGATGGTCATTCCTTATTCTGAGTCCACTCCTACTGGTGGCAGAAAGAATGAACAAAATAGGATTGTTGATGGAACCCCATACTCAAGACATGGCTATTCTATGTGTCACCACCTTCCCCCGGAGAATTCAGCCATTATTATAAGAGCAATTCTGGCCGCATCGCAGAAGAGTACATGGGCAAAGGGACTGGGGCAACAGGCCAGGGTCTCACCTGGTCACGAAACATAAGGGAGATGATCTCTAGCACGTGTAGGCTCCACTGCTGCTCAGTGGGCGAGCTGGCCAGGAAGAGGAGCAGGTCGTCCAGGCCACTGAGATGAGTTGCCCAGAGCAGCTGGTCATGGACGCTGGCGTCATCATCGATCCTCTGAGCAGTGAGGGGTGAGGAGAGAGAGGGAGGCCAGTGGGTTCCACGGCCCTGCCTTGAGGTTCTCCAACTCATTCTTTGACCAAGGTTCCCCCGAGATTTGTCAGGAGACAGAAAAACAAACACACAAAACAAAACAGAAAAGGGCAGCTCAACCCAACCAAACACAAGAACTCAGACAACCCAAGACCCTTTCTCACCTTTTCCTGATCCGGGTCGGCTGGGATGTGGAGAATATTTCTGACCAGCAGCAGGATCCGCTCAATCAGCAAGTTGTCTTCCTCCTGCCGTTCCTCCCAGCCCTAGTCAGAAGGAGAGTTAGAGGAAGAGACCTCTGCGGAAGGCAGGCAACATCTACCCTGGCGGGGGGACCGAGGCACGGAGGAGGATCAGTACTAAAAGGAAAGAAAAGAGCTCACCCTCTCTAGAGCAGCGGTTCTCAACCTGTGGGTCGCGACCATCGGAAAACACATACAGCATATCAGATATTTACATTACGATTTGTAACAGTAGCAAAATTAGTTATGAAGTAGCAACGAAAATAATGTTATGGTTGGGGGTCACCACAACATGAGGAACTGTATTAAAGGGTCGCGGCCTTAGGAAGGTTGAGAACCACTGCGAGTATACCTGCATCTTTCCCCTCCCACGACATTCCCCGGGGCAAGCACGCACTCTCTCTATCTGGAGCACAGCACCTTCCCCCGCTTCTTCCCTCCAGGTGCCTACCTTTGCTTTCTCTCTCTCTCCTAAGTTCCAAGGGCCCTTCTCTTGCCTCTGTAACTTACTTTCTGAGCCCATGCAGCCCAGCTGGCTCACTCTTTCTACCTTTGTGACTTTCTAAATAAACTTTCACTTGTATTTGGGGGGGAAAAAAGGAAAGAAAAACTTCAATCAGCCCTGAGGTAGCCAGAGACAATGGACTGGACTATGTATTCACAAGACTGGGACCATGTCTCTAAACTCAGCATGTCCCGACAATGCCCCAACTGGCGCTCTACCCAAAGGAGGAGCAAGGTGCTAACTGTCCTTGGGATCTTGGAAGGCGGAGACTCACTCACCAGCTGTAGCAGCTCATACAAGGTTTCACTGAGGACCCCAAAAGCCTTCTCACTGGCAAAGGCCTACAAAATAGAGGAATGGACCTTAAGTAGCTCCCACCCTCTCCTTCCCCACTGTCCCCCCAATTCTGCTGCAGGGACTCTAAAGGAGAACCTCACCTCTTTGTAGGCCTGTAAGTAAGCCAGCACCTGCAGATAATGGTGCCGGAAGCTGGGCTCCTTGGGCACACTGCCAAAACAGAGCAAGGCTGGCTGTGTCAAGTTCACCATCAGCCTAGGGAAACAACGAAGGAGGCAGAAGTTGTTAAGTTTCCTCGCCAGGCACAAACACCAAAATCCATCAGATCAAACATCAAGTGCTGGCACATGGCGCAAGTTAAAGAGCTTGGGGTGCAACAACCTGATAACGGCATCAAAGAGCGCCTTGTCCTGGCGGTGTTGGGTGAGGATGGGCAGAAGGTCACTCTGCAGGATCTGGGCGGCCCCCAGCTGCTGCCGCACATCTCGAGTCTCGTCCTCATGCCTCAAGTAGCGGATCAAATCCTTCACACTCTCTTCAGGGACAGAACAAACACTTACATGGACCCCTGGAAGAAGCTCCGCCCAGGCCCGAGTGCTTTTTATACACATGGCCTGAGAAAGTCAACAGAACTCAACGCAAGCAAATTTTTTTTTACCTGTTTCCTCAAAAAGGTACTCACCTAAGCAATCTGGTTCCTTGTGGTAAGTGTCTCCCTCCAAGTACCCAAGGGCACTACATGTGGCTAGAAGTTCGCAGTTCATCGTGCATCAGTGGAGCAGCCAACAGAGATGTTAGGCAGGTGGAGACCGGGGAGATAAAAATGATGAGTCCTGCAGAGACAGGGAAAGGTAACGATTATAGGATCCTCTCCATGAAAGGGAGAGGGGAACAGGGCAGGGCCCTGATGAGCAGAGTGTTCTGAACTAAATCTTCAAATGCTCCACTTTAAAAATATATATATATTTTTTATGGATTTCAGAGAGACAAAAGAAGAGGGAGAGATAGAAACATCAATGATGGGAGATGGATTTCAGAGAGACGAAAGAAGAGGGAGAGATAGAAACATCAATGATGGGAGAGAATCACTGATCGGCTGCCCCCCGCACGACCCCTACTGGGGATCAAGCCCACAACCTGGATATGTGCGGTTGCCCCCCGCATTCCCCCTACTGGGGATCAAGCCCACAACCTGGATATGTGCCCTTGACCGGAATCAAACCTGGGACGACCCTTCAGTCCGCAGACCAACGCTCTATCCACTGAGTCAAACCGGCTGGAGCTCAAATGCTCCACTTTTGTCAGAACCCAAAGTGCTATTCCCAGTCCCAGGGAAAGCTTTTAGTTAAGGTTTCTATCTGATCAAGACCCAAGAGGCTCCAAGCCTAAGAATTAAGCACCTGCCCCAGGCTCTCACTTGTATCTGAAATGATAGAAACAGTATGTTTCAAAGTCAAGGTAACCGAGTAGAAAGAAAGGTTGGTTAGAGAAAGGCACCAATTCGGAGACTTTCACCCTGAGAGCTCTGCAGCCTTTTGGAGGAAGCGGGGAATGAACTTCCATCTCCCTTATATTGCCAGACCCAGTCCCCTTCCACCTCCACTGTTACAGCTCTTATAAACCACAAGAATGAAGAGAATCCAATCGTGCCACACAGTGACCCCACTTAGGATCTGATTTAGAGGCACTAGAATGCAAAAATGAAGCTCCTTCACTCTCCTCCCCAAATTTACTCTTAAGTTGTGGTAATCTTCGTAGGAGCCACCATCTAACGCAGCGGTTCTCAACCTGTGGGTCGCGACCCCTTTGGCGGTCGAACAACCCTTTCACAGGGGTCGCCTAAGACCATCCTGCATATCAGATATTTACATTACGATTCATAACAGTAGCAACATTACAGTTATGAAGTAGCAACGAAAATAATTTTATGGTTGGGTCACAACATGAGGAACTGTATTCAAAGGGCCAGAAGGTTGAGAACCACTGATAACGGATCGCTGAGGAAAAGAAGCAAACAGGGACTGGTGACGTGTCCTGTCACTGTCCCAGGAGAACCAGCTTCCTTTTCTGAAGCATGCCACTTTTTAAAAATTAAGATCCCTAAACTCTCCTCAGATAATCAAGTAAGCACAGGTCCAGAACCCTGGATGTTTTAGAACCCGACACTAATAATGCAGACACACACAAACACATTACATTCACTACCGGCTTCTGTGGAAAGTGGGAAATACCCATCAATTATGTCCCTTTGGCACAATCCGCCATGCTGCTCTTAGCCGTGGCAGCTTCCTCTACAAAGACCACTCTCCGTTCCATACCCAGTTCCCCCCCAGGACATGGGCAGTGTCCAAAGGACTATGGCTCAATGCCCGATGTTATCGCCCAGATTCTGTGTAACTGGTCTACTGTTCCAGCTGCCTGCTGGCCCTCTACCCCTACCTAGTACTAACCTACTTTCTGACTGTTCAGCCAGCAAGAGCGAACCAGTAAAACACTCAGTGAAAGACCAGAAAGACTGAAGGGAGACTTCCCCTCGCTGCCCTTTCTCATGGGATCTGCAGGCCCTGGGACCTGGGCAATCTCTGACTCTCCTCAAAGACACGTCCAGCTTTTTCAGACAGACCACTGGTACATATTCTTTCTCTCTCTCTCTCTCTCTCTCTCTCACACACACACACACACACACACACACACACACATTGAAGGGCTTCCCTGTCTTTCCAAGTGGCATCCTAGGAAGCTGACAAAAACAAACAGCAGAGCTGGTTATAAATATGCTGAGTCAGCACACCCGCCTCAAAATAAGACACAGCTTCCCTCCCGCTATATGCTGCCTCCTCCGCTGTGGACCAATCCTAAGTACAGATTAGATATTTGTAAAACTGGCCCCAGCTACTGTTAGCTGGCGACCAAAAGAAAAGGGGGAGAGGAAAACAGATAGGGAAGGAGCCATCCTTGCAGATGTGAGAAGGGAAGAGGTTCTGTAAGAGACCCAGGATTTCAGGTTGTAATCCCCTGCAGTTTTTAAAAAATATATATTTTTATTGATTTCAGAGAGGAAGGGGGAGAGGGATAGAAACATCACTGATGAGAGAGAATCATTGATCGGCTGCCTCCTGCACCCCCCGCCCCCCAACTGGGGATGGAGCCCTGACCTGGAATCAAACCGAAACCTCCTGGTTCATTGCTTAATCACTGAGCCACACCTGCCAGGATCCCCTGCAGTTCTGACAAAACCAGAGAGCAACAGGAAAAGCAGAGGAATAGATGGGTCAGGTGACCTATTGTAAAGCTTCCAGGCCAGGGGTCAAGAGGCAAGCTGGCAGTCTTGTGCTTATTCATTAGAATCGGAATAAAAGAACTCCCACAGGAGTTTCAGCCCTCCCTGCTGAAAACACTATTAAAAAAGCAGCCAGGGATGGAAAACTTACAGTTTACTCTCTTTCATGCAGCTAAGCAGAAGCTACTCACCTACTCTGTCTGGCCAATTCCTCTCCTAGACCACTGATTATGTCTTATATCTACATCACACATACCCATCCAACCCCCCACTTCTTAGATCCATGCTTGATTGCCTCTTCTGACTATCTACTCCTCACTCCCCAGGAACATAAAGGTACATATTCCAAGACACAGAGCCTCCCACGCTCTATATCTTTGCTCAGTTTATTCCCTCCTTCTGTAATGTCCTCCTTCCTCCCTTAACTCCAAAAGTTCTAAGCCTATCTGACCTTCAAGATCCAACTCAAATGCCATTCCTTTTTTGATTTGTTGTTCCACCTACTTATGCATTCATTGGTTGTTTCTTGTATGTGCCCTGACCCAGGAAAAACTCTTAAATGTTTCTTGGTGTAACAGAAAGAACAGTACAATGGTCAGAAGGGGGAGGGGCGGTCAAAGCCCTGGCTTCACCGCCTACCTGCCTATTATTCACTGAGTTTATCTTGGCCTCCTCATCTGAAAAATAAGGGAAAGGATACTGGGGCAGCCATGGAGGTGCCTGCTCAGATTTTTCTTCAAGAATTAGCATGCCATTCAGCTGCAAAGCATAAGGCTAGCTGACAGCACCTCCAGGACCCACCTCAGCCCTACTCTTCCCTGGCAGCCCCCAGCTAATGACGAAGCTCAGAGGTATAGGGCCTAGCAATTTCTGTCCAACAAGGACGCCAGGCAATCTTTGCTTCAGAGTTTCCCATTGGGTTGGCTGAGACTGTGAGATCTGCCTTGTAGTCTGAGGTCTTCCCTGCCCCCAATTCTACTCCCCTCTTTTGTGGTTATTGTAGTGGAGAATTCAATTAAGCTACATAAAAGCACATTGTAAACTAATGGATAATACAAAGTTAAATTAAAAATCAGTGGTTCTGCCCTCGCTGGTTTGGCTCAGTGGATAGAGCATTGGCCTGCAGACTGAAGAGTCCCGGGTTCGATTCTGGTCAAGGGCACATGCCTGGGTTGCGGGCTTGATCCCCAGTGGAGGGCATGCAGGAGGCAGCCGATCAATGATTCTCTCTCTCCCTCTCTGAAATCAATAAAAATGTATTTTTTTAAAAATCAGTGGTTCCCATGCGTTATGATTTCATGTACTAGTATATATCCCTCCAAACTGGGAAAACTGTTAGGTTAGCTGGCTCAGGAGGCGGCGTAGGAAATAAAGAGAGTTGATCAGAAAAGGAAGGAAGGAGAGGTTTTATTCTGCGTCCCCAGGCAACCCACGAACCCCAAAGACCGGGCACGTGGATCCACACCAACAGGGAGGAGGGCGCTTTTTTTATACAGCTGTTCAGTGAGGGCGGGGGAGCATGAGCTGTGGGAGTTCCCGCCGCGGGGGTCGTCACGGTTTCCAGGTGTCGTCATCTGCCTGGTAGCTGACCTGTTAGGAATTCCAGGGCGGGACCGGTATCTGCGTCACCGTTTACCTGGTGCACTGGCCTGTTACGGATTCTAGGAAGGGCCCAGTATCTGCGTCACCATCTGCCTGGCGGAGGCATGCATCAGCTCCTGGACCCCCTTCCGACCTAACAAAAACTATCTTATCTTAACTGATAATAGGGATATTAAAAATATAAACACTTTTAAAACCCCCTCTAACATCTATGAACACCATTGTTTCATAAAAGAAACAGTTTTTTTGTTTTTTTTTAAATATATTTTATTGATTTTTTTACAGTAACACCATTGTTTCGTAAAAGAAACAGTTTTTTTTTTAAATATATTTTATTGATTTTTTACAGAGAGGAAGGGAGAGAGACAGAGAGCCAGAAACATCGATGAGAGAGAAACACCGATCAGCCGCCTCCCGCACATCTCCCACTGGGGACGTGCCCGCAACCAAGGCACATGCCCTTGACCGGAATCGAACCTGGGACCCTCCAGTCCGCAGGCCGACACTCTATCCACTGAGCCAAACCGGTTTCGGCAAAGAAACAGTTTAACATAAAGTATGTATGATACAATCCCATCTATGTCCTTTCTTTAAGGTGTATGATAAACAAGTCTTCATGAAAAACTTCCCTAACCCTGGCCAGGTGGCTCGGTTGGTTACAGCATTGTCCCAACACACCAAGGTTGTGAGCTTGATCCTTGGTCAGGGCACATATAACAGTCAACCAATGAGTGTATAAATAAGCGAAACATCTGATCAATGTTTCTCAGTCTCTCCCTCTCCCTCTCTCTCTGAAAATCAATTAAAATTTTTTTAAAAAATACAAACAAAAAATAACCCTACTGTAAATTGCCCTTATTTTTCTCATTTCACTTCAGAATGATAGAAATGTTATTACAGAATAGTCCTGTTCTTCTGTCTGGCATTTAGGAATTAAATTTTTTTATAATTATGTACTAATTATATAATAAAAGTCAAACCAGGCCAACAAGAGGACAAGGTTTCCTTTTATTGTGTTTATTGCTGCAGTCCTTATGCCTAGAATAGAGCTGGACATACAGAGAACATATAATATTTTCTGAATGATTTCATTTTGAATCAACATATTATCATGAGTCATACTCTTTGGAACCAGTGAGCCCATTTCAGGGACTATAACCCAAGAAAACAATCCAAAAAAGAAAGGAAATCACTTGAACAAAAACAAAAATAATACCTCTTCCTAGTACACTCTAGTTTATAAAATGCTTTCATAGCATTATTATACTTTGACTTGAATCTCACAACAGTCCCAAGTGACAGATACAAATATCTCCATTTTACAGATGAAGAAACAGGCTCAGAGAGAGAATAAACAGCCCAATAAGATGTTTATAGGTAAGTTATCTTTAATGGTAAAGCCTTGGAACAACCCGGATATCCCAAACCTGGGGGACATCTAGGAAAACTTTAGACTATTAATAAATAATATGTAATATAAAAATCAACTATGCAAACTAAAACTCAAAAGCCTATTCTAAAAAAGGGCATATGAAGTAGAATGTTCACTATAACCACATAAAAACATGAATGATCTGAAGGAGATGAGGGATCTCAGAAATTACTAGTAAAGATATAGCTTGTATTTAAAAATAAAGTTAATAAAAGATCCAGAAACCCACAAAAAAAAAAAATAAAAAAAAAAAATAAAAATAAAGTTAATTCATTGTTTTAATTCTTTGGGTGAAATGCTACTTTCCAATAAAATCAGCAAAGGCAGCCACTGCTGTATTTCCCAGTGTTCCCTCCATCCCCTTTCCTAGCCCAAAGGTGGGCTGGCAGACTGAGATTTTATTGTTCAGTTCTTCTACCCATAGAAATGCAGAAACCTCTTGAGTTTCACTCAAAGCCTATAGCCTCCTCTGGTCTCCCTCCTCAGGCCTTCATCTTTGTGTTTTTTATCTCCCATAGTAAATGAGTTTTGAAACAGCCAAACTCTTGTATTTCTGTGGACATCAAAGGCTAACCCTGATGCACAAACAAGACAGTGGGGTCTGCCTTGGCCGGTGTGGCTCAGTTGGTTGAGCATCGTCTTGTGCAGAGAAGTCACCAGTTCTGGTCAGGGCACATGTCAGGTTTCTGACTCGATCCCCAGCAGGGGGCATGCAGGAGGCAACTGATCGATGTTTCTATCTCCCTCTCCTGAAATCAGTAAAAACCTGTTTCTCTCACATCGATATTTCTCTCTGTCTTTCCCTCTCTCTCTAAAAATCAATGGAAAAATATCCTTGGGTGAGGATTAAAAAAAACAACACTTTTTAAAAAAAATGGTGCATGCCCTAACCGGTTTGGCTCAGTGGATGGAGCATCGGCCTGCGGACTCAAGGGTCCCAGGTTCTTCCATTGCCAAGGGCATGTACCTTGGATGCAGGCACATACCTGGTGGGGAGTGTGCCGGGGGCGGCTGATCGATGTTTCTCTCTCATCAATGTTTCTAACTCTCTATCCCTCTCCCTTCCTCTCTGTAAAAGATCAATAAAATATATTTTTAAAAAAATGGTGCAGCTGCTGTGGGAAACGGTTTGGCAGTTCCTCAAAATATTAAACACAGAGTTACCATATGACATATGACCCACAATCTCACGTCCAGTTATATATCTGAGAGAAACAATATGTCCACACAAAAACTTGCAGTACACAAATGTTCACAGCAGTACTATTTATAATAGTCAAAATGTGGAAAAAAACCCAATGTTCATCAACTGATGAACAAGCAAAAAAGTGGTAGGTATATCTATACAATGGAATATTAATTGACAATAAAAAGGAGTACTGATAAATGCTATAACATAATAAAACTTGAAAACATTATGTTCAGGGAAAGAAGCCAGACAAAAGGACACATATTGTATGATTCCATTTATATGACATGTTCAGAAGAAGCAAATCCATGGAGACAGGAAGTAGATTAGTGGTTGCCAGGGACCGGGGTAAGGAGGGTTGGGGAGTCACTGTAGTAGGAATGTATGGGGTTTATTTTGGGGTGATGAAAGTACTCTAATATTAGATAATGGGTAAATGGTTGCAAAGCTCTATGAATTATATCTCAGTACAGATGTTATTAAAAAAAACCCCACACAATTGCTATATATTCTTTTTTTTTTTTTTTAAATCTTCACCTGAGGAT
>NW_005368921.1:1019460-1020716 GCF_000412655.1 Myotis brandtii
AGAGAGAGAGAGAGAGGGGGGGGAGGAGAAACATCGATGTGAGAGAGACACATTGATTGGTTGCCTCCCCACACTCCCTGACTTGGGCCAGGGATGGAGCCTGCAAACTGAGGTGCATGCCCTTGGCCGGGAATCAAACTTGAGACCCTATGGTCCTCAGGCTGACGCTCTAACCACTGAGCAACTGGGCAGAGCTTCACTATTTAAAACACCCAAAAAACTAAGGACAAAACCTCAGGATAAAGTGCAGCTTTTTAAATTTGATACATTTCATTTTATGAAAAAAACAAACTAATTACACTGTATTTTTACATTTCATCCAGATGACAACTTTGTCAAACATCCTAGACCTAGCAGATGTGGACATTTAAAAGCAATGTTACTAAAATAAATAAATAAATAAATAAATAAAGCGATGTTACTTTTCCTACCAACTAAGCACCAAGTAGTTCAGATGAAGCAATATTCATCTGAAATTAATATTCACAGGCCTCAAAATGCAAGAACCAAAGAAAGACAAAAGATGAAATATTAAATACACTTACAATTCAAAAGAGAAAATTAATTCATTTCTTGAAAACAAAATAAAACCAAAGAAAAAACTCTGCCGCAAACTAACCCTGTATGAAGAACCAGCTTTGAGAATCACTAGTATGAACTGTGATTGAGGCAGTTCATAGTAAGAACTGAGTTCACTACAATTGAGGCAGGACAGTAAGAAACTAGGAAAATTCCTCGGCAAGTGGAATGGGGAAATTGAGACAGGCAGCTGAACTGGCCTGACGAACAATTTACATCAGATACAGAAGGTCACCAGGGCAGAAAGCCCCAGATGCTTAGCAACAGGCAAAACTGGTGCCAGACTCACCCCCTGGGCGGCCTTTCCTCCCCTGGCATATCGCAAGTCCACATGGCTGACGTTTCACATCGGGTCATGTGGCTCAGACCCTCCCCTGACCTTTCCTCCCTAGAGATAACATCTAGGCCAAGCATGTCAAACTCGCAGCCCATGACCTGCATGTGGCCCACAATGAATATTTTTGCATATAATGGTATGTAAGAAACAGTTTTAATGAACACTTCATAACAATTTTTACAATATCCTGTTATACATAACTAGAGGCCCGGTGCACAAAAATTTGTGCACTCGGGGATAGGGGGTCCCTCAGCCCGGCCTGTGCCCTCTCGCAGTCTGGGACCCCTCGGGGGTGACCACTTGCTGGCTTAGGCCTGCTCCCTGGGGGATTGGGCCTAAG
>NW_005368921.1:1021451-1026002 GCF_000412655.1 Myotis brandtii
TGTGTGGCTGCCGGCCGCCATCTTTGTTGGCAGTTAATTTGCATATCCTGCTGATTAGCCAATGGGAAGCGTAGCAGAGGTATGGTTAATTACCATGTTTGTCTATTATTAGATAGGATTATTAATAACCAGTTACAACATTCGCTAATGACTGATTACTATAATCATGTTGCACATTTCCTTTATACACCTTACACGCAGGCGCAGCATTTCTCTCCACTAATACTAGCAGCGAATATTTTAGCAGCCGATTGCCACATCATTAGTCTTGGACTGACTTGTTTGGTATGCACAACAGAAAATATTTCACTTTCGGAGAACAAGAAAAATAGGTTTATTTGCATTACCCTTATTAATTTGTGCAGCTATTCAGTGTCTGGTAAGTTAATGTTCAAGAAAAAATATTAATTTTTATTAAAATGTCTATTATTTAAAAAGAATATATTTTATTGATTTTTTTTACAGAGAGGAAGGGAGAGGGATAGAGAGTTAGAAACATCGATGAGAGAGAAACATCAATCAGCTGCCTCCTGCACATCCCCTACTGGGGATGTTCCCGCAACCAAGGTACATGCCCTTGACCGGAATCGAACCTGGGACCCTTCCGCCCGCAGGCTGACCCTTTATCCACTGAGCCAAACCAGGTAGGGCTATTATTTTATGTTAACGATCACTCATTTATTTCAGACCTTTGTATTCAGCATGTCTCTATCGAAATAAACCTGTTTCTATGAAAATTGAAGGTTTTGTTTTTTGCAGCCCACAGAAACTTAAACCTTGTTTATTTGGCCCATGTTGGCCTTTGAGTTTGATATGCTTGATCTAGGCCATCCAGGCCTCAGTTGTATTTTTCTTTTTTTTGTCTTCACCCAAGGATAGGTTTTTATTGATTTTTAGAGAGAGGGAGAGAGAGAGAGAAACAGTGATGTGAGAGAGAAACATTGATCTGTAGCCTCCCACATGCACCTGACTGGGGGATCGAACCTGCAACCTACATATGTGCTCTGACTGGGAATCGAACCCACAGCCTTTTGGTGTACAGGACAACGCTCCAACCAACTGGGCTACCTGGACAGCGTAGCCTCAGTTGCATTTCAGCTCCAGGTCCAGAAAAGCAGCAAAACCAGATAGGACCAGCTGCAGTGAGTAATGACCACCTGCCCTGGCACTGACCAGTTAGTGGAGACCATGACCCTGAAGGGCACACCTGGAAAAGCCGACGAATATTCCACTGAGATCTCCCCTGAAGCCTGCCCTAAAACCTCCCCCTTCGGAAAACAGATAAAACCCCTCAAGACAAAGAAGCCAGCGGGTGCCCTCCTTGGAGCACACCCACTCGAATCTCCTCTTTGAGTGAATTTCCTTTCTTCTACACTCTAAGGATCCCCCATGAGACTTGTAACCAGGGGAGCAATGTATAGCACAGGGGTGGGCAACCCATGGCACGCCAGTAACTTTTGCTGGCACGCAAAACCCTCTCTTATAATCTTCCATTTACAATTTTTTTCTTAATATCGACTTTTTTATTTTTCAGATAAATTCAGTGTAGGTGCATCTTAGATAAATAATTTTACATAACAAGTTATCTTAAAGACCATAGACATGGATTGATGAGAGAGGGGAAGAGCAATTTCTATGCCTCTGCCTTAACTCTCCCTGCCTTCCTAGATCCGACCAGTGTTTTGGTTTCATCCACATACACTTGTGAATCTTTGTTCTCAGTGATGAATTTTGTTAAGTCTCGCAATAGGAGTAGCCTGACGGATGAAAGTAGTAGCTCGTGCATATCTCTGAAGGTCACGAAATATAAACCTGATGTAAAATCTCTGTCATCAGTGATGCAGCAGCATAAGTCCCACTGATAATATCAAACGGAGTCATAAAGTTTTCTGTCGGACTATCAGTGTACATGTATACATTAAAAAATAAATGTATTTTTCATCATCATATACTGTGTTTTTGTCGCTCGAATGAATTTTATTATTTCTTCAAGGTTCTTCGCATACATACACCTTAAGAGATATCAAGTAGGCGTAACATGTTCTCAAAAAACTAGGGTTGGCACGCAGAAGAATTTTGAGTCAGAGATTTTGCTGGTTTTGGCACGCACTCACAAAAAGGTTGCCCACCCCTGGTATAGCGGCAGCTCCTGCCGGGCTAACCCTGAACCTGTCCCTAAGGCCCCCTTTTCTCTGACTCTCCAGTGCGCTGACAGCAGCCCTGCCTTCGCTCACTTCTTTCTAGAGCCAAGGCAGCCCCACCTAGGCTCTCCCCTGTTGCTTCATCTAGCCCAGGCCCTTCCTGGTTTCACTGTCCCCAGCCTTAATAAACATCCTCTAAAATCACCTGACTCATATGAAATCTTTCCTGCAAGAAGTCAAGAACCCACACACTGCAGGCCAGCCTGAGGCAGACTCCCTCTGGGCCTGCTCCCCTTCCCGTAACAGAATGACCTTTGAATTTCAGTTCTGTCCAGTACTGAGTTGGTAATCTTGAGCATGTGGCTTAACCTAAACCTCAGTTTCCTTATCAGTATGCTGAGAAAATAAATGGGGAAGTTTAAATGAGATCATGGCAAGCAGTGCTACTTAAAGCATGGTCTGCAGACTATTGCTGGTCCAGGCACCACTAGCAGTCTGCGTCAAGGTAAGTACGAAAACAAAGCATAAGCATTTAGAACATTTAACAATTCACAGTAATTTAACAGAGTTAGTGTTTGTTGAATCTAATAATAAAGCCTACATTTCTGCATTTTTTTTCATACAGAAAGCTAGAAAAATTTTTCTAGTAATTTAATTTTTCTAGAAGCAGTTCTAGTATTTTACAAAAGTACTTTATATTGTCAATTATATCTCTATAAAGCTGGAGGGAAAAAGTACTGATCTGCAACAACTTGGGGGAAGAGAACCCTACCTGATCCTTCAGAAGCACTAATATGCAGCACTTTACTGAGTGGTGAGCACAAAGGAAGAGCTCTCAAAAGATTAATTTCCTCTCCATCTACTGACTCGATAGTCACTAAATGCTATGGAAGAGGCTTCTAGGCAAAAGATCTTGTTGTGCAAGTGCAACGGTGGTGCTGAAAATTTTTAACTTCAGAAATAAGCCCCACATAATATAGAAGATACGATGTAAAAGACTTGGTGCAGGCTGTAAATAAGTGACATTGAAAAAGAAATTCTGAAAAGCTAGGGCTCTTTTCAGGATACAGTGTCCAAGGAGATTTTGTCAGAGGAACTGTGATTAGAAATGGACTTTCGAAGGCTGCAAAGGATTCATCCCAGGAAACTGGGAGGAGGTGAATTTAGGCAGAGAACTGCCGGAGCAAAAGCAGAGAGAGAGCCACTAGGAACAGATGAGTCTAACAGGAGAGCAAAGAAAGCAAAGCTGGAACCTGCTTTATGGGAAAACCCTGTCTTTGTCTATCAATTCAAGGATTTAGAACATAAACGAGGGAGTCACTGAAGATTTTTGAGCTGAAAAACAAAAATCATCAAATTGGGGCCGGACAAAGTAGGGCCACATATCCTACTATTGTATCACTACACATATCACACTCTCTGTGGTCTCAATCTGCTTTTTTTTTTTTTCATTGCACTTACCCTGCAAAAGATTCCAACCTCAGATCAATGCAACCATCTGCTTTCTAGATTCCTGGACTTAAATGTTGACACTGATTTGCTGAAGAACACCATACAATCCCCTGCAGCGATACACAACGAACCCATAGTTTCCAACCTGAGCAGGGCTCTCAGCCTGGCCCAGCAAATCATTTTAGTGTTCCTGTCCCACTTTTGTTTTCCCAAAGAGCAGCTGTTTCTAACTTTCACTGTTATCCTCAAGCCCCTGTACTCCACTGCTTCCGACACCTCTTACCTGGCCTCCCTGCTCTCCTCCTCTTAGGAACTGAGGTCACCGGACATGACCTCTCTCAACTCTCTGCACCTAAGCCTAAAAACATATTACTCCCTCTGTCCCACAATAATAGGAGCAAGTGAATATTTAAATGGGAATTATTGGCGAATGCAGCTGTAAGTTATGTTGTAGCGCAAAATTGCGAAGCCTTCAATCAAAACCAATGTTTCATGACATCTGTCACTTGTTTTGACACATCTTTCAATTTTTAGGTTAATCTAATTATTACGAATTATAACTATTTTTCTAATTTCATCCGCTGATCGAAACCAATTGTTTTATTTCAGTTGAATATCAACCCGTTGTAAAAGTAAGATGAAAAAAAGAGAGTTTTCAAGCAAAGATCGAGTTGCGATTGTCCAGTTCTTGATGCATCAAAAGAAAAAGGAAAAGTTGCAGAAAGGTGTAATTACGTTAGCTGCAAAACAACTTAAGTGCAACAGAATGACCGTATCAAGAATTTGGAAACGTGCTTCCGAAAATAATTGTCAAGGAGAATCTTATGCTAATGTTGATTCTTTGAAAAAACAAAACTGTGGACGTAAATGCAAAGATTATGGAGACAAACTTGAAAAACTTAGACATATTCCTCTTAGCAGAAGAGGCACCATATTAGCCTTTGATAATATTTCTCCC
>NW_005368921.1:1026264-1029410 GCF_000412655.1 Myotis brandtii
TAATTTTTTTATAAATGTTGCGTTCTATATTTATTTTCTTTTGCTACTATTATTATGGGACAAATTACATTCATCAACTGCTATTATCATTACGGGACAGAGGGAGTACATATTTCAAATGCTCACCCTGACTTCTTTGCTTCTAATCTAAGCTCTCCATTTGTATGACCGATAATCACTATTCTGTCCCTTAGTTGGTTGCTCCTCGTTTCTCATTTGTTACCAATCTTCTCTTTATACTGACCCCATCCCCATGAGTTGCTCAGAGATCTTCTATCTTTGGGGGAAAAAACTTAACATAAAACAAAACATTTCCGCCCAGCCAGTGTAGCTCAGTGGTTGAGTGCCGAACTATGAACCAGGAGGTTACAGTTCAATTCCCAGTCAGGGCACATGCCCAGGTTACGGGCTCGATCCCTAGTGGAGGAGTGCAGGAGGCAGATGAGTCAACTGATGATTTTTCTCTCAGCATTGATGTTTCTATCTCTCTCTGAAATCAGTAAAAACCTATCTTTAAAAAACACACAACACCTTTCTTTGACCCCATATTGCCTGCTCCTTAAGAGCTGATGTCCCAAGGTCTGCACTTTTATAGTCCTTTTCCTCACTTCACACAGCCTCTTTTCGCAAACTCACCCTCTCCCACATCTCCAACTACCATCTCCGAACCATTAGCAAGCAAATCTGTATCTCTTACCCCTGAGCTCTCATGGTGCCATCCCACGTTACACTAATGAATAGCACTGTCTACCTGTACATCCTGTGTATATCTCACACTCAGCATATCCAAAATTGAACACCCCCTCCCCAAATTTGTCTCCACTTATGTTGGGATCTTTCAGCGACTGACACTATCTACTCAGTTATTCACAGAAGAAACCTAGGAGTTATCCCAGATACCTCAGGTCACTGACTCAGGCCAATTCTTCCTTAAATTTTCCTATCCGACCTCTGTCCATCCCCATACTCAGGACCTGAGCTTACTTCAGGTCCTGAGTATCTCTTGCTTAGATTATTCAACTGCTTCCTAACCGCTTTCTCTGCCTCCAGTCTTGCTCTCTTCAGTCTACCCAGAATATGGCTACCAGATTTGGCCATATAACCACCTTGCCTAAAATCCTCCAATGGATACATAACAAACTTCATAGTGATTGTCTCTGGAAATATTGGGGGTGGGGAGTCTGCAGGAGAAATATTTACCTTTCAAATAGTACCTCTTAGTACTATTTGAATTGTCTACCATTAACATGCACTACTCTACAAAACAAAATTTCAGTGGCTGCTAATGCTTACAATGCAAAGTCCTTCGTGATCTATCTGCTTTTAAGCTTCTCTCTCAAGACATTCCTCTGTCTGGCCCTGGAGTCTATTCACTCATCTTTTAAGACTCTGCCCAAATGGCACCCTCTCCTGACTTCTCCAGACAGAATGGACATCTTCTTTTGTGCCATGTAATAGAGTTGCATCATGGCATCAGCTCATGTTGTACAGAACACTTAAACAGATTGTTATTAAAATGTCTGTCTCCCTCCATTAGCCTTAGATTCCCTAAGAGCAGGAACTGCTTCTTAGTCTCCTTGAATTTGCAGTTTAGTTACTGAATCAAAATTTATGGGGGGAGGGGGACTTGGAGAAGAGTGTTTTAAAAATGCTCATCAGGTGACTCTAACTCAATCCCCCTTAACAACTGCACTATAATATAAACTCCTTGAGATCAGGAATCGCTGCGTTCAGCACAATGTAGATGCCCAATATATGGTCCCTCATCTGAACCCAAGTGGACAAGTCTCAAAGGTGCGGAAGGAACGGTCAGGGCTGACGTTGTGGAAGTATCAGGATATACCAGGAGAGTGTGTGAAGTTGTGGAAGTAGATAAGCTCACTCCAGAGAGCTTGGAGTGAGGAGGCCAAGGCAGACTTCTCTGTCACACTGTAACTGCAGAGACTCATTTACATGTGTTTTTCCTTCCAGACTATGAGTTCCTTAAAGGCAGGAACTCTGTCCTATTCATCTCTCTGTCCACCTGGCACTGAGCACAGTACAGTGCAAGGTACATGTTAGGAGCTCAGGAACATATTACTGAGTTGTACCAGTGCCACTGGTAGCAGAGGTACAGTACTTAACGGACACAAAGATGTGACTGCTTTGGTCTGGAAGAGCCGGGAATAGAGGTTTTCAGAGGGATGACTGAGCTCAGTCCTGAAACAGAAGTTCACTTGGCAGAGAAGTGGCCAGAACTTCAAGGAGAGGGAACAGCAGGAGCATAGGTACCAAGGCATGAAAGGGCACAACGCAGGCACACCCTTCCCCGTGGCTGGGAGTCCAGTGCGTGAGACAGGAAACATATTAGGGAGTTTGGAAAACGAGGCTGAGCGTCAGGGTCAGGTTCAGGGCCACACTGTGAAAAGCCATGGACACCCAGCTAAGAATGTAAGCCAGGCTGTGGGTGGCCTAAGAGGAGTTTTAAATGTAATCTCAAATGGCCAGATTGACTTTTCATGAAGGTAACTCGTGGCAGCATGAAAGGCAGAGTGAAGAATTGAGAGGCTCAAAGGAAGGAGCTTAATCAGTGGCTGGCGCCTAGTTAACAGACACACGCAGAGGCAGTGTGTACCCTCCTTAAGTTTTACACCCAAGGGAACGCAGGGGCGGGAATAAGAAGTCCATTCTATAAAAACACCCCAGATATAAGTCAAGCGACCTCTAAATTCCGCTCCCGCTGACCACCAAGCTGCACCCCTGTTTTTCGGGTCTGAACTGGATGGGCGTTCCGAAGTGGAAATGCCCAGGAACCTCTGTTCTACCTTCGGGGTTCCAAGCCCCATCCCATCACAGCCCCCCACACCCACCTACCCACTAGGACCAGGCTGTGCCGAGTGGCGCGGGGAGAAGGAAGGAGCGTCCCCGGCGCGTGGGAAACGCCCCGGCACCCACCTAGGACGCAGGTGGGAGGCTGCCGTGCGCGCCCCGCCCCGCCCTTTGCCTTTAAACCCGGCGGCGGGAAGGGGGGCTGAGCCCCTCGCGGAGTGCCCCGGAGCTTCGCAGGGACGCAGTTCTCCTAAGTCCCCCTAATCCGCACATTCACTCACCCGCTGCCCTCCGGTGCTCGGGGTCCCCGGGGAGCCCGGGGCCCCAGCCTCTCCCGC
>NW_005368921.1:1029461-1039152 GCF_000412655.1 Myotis brandtii
GTCCAAGTGGCCCTAGCAACCGGGGGTGGGGCCTGATGGCAAAGTCAGGAAAAGAGAAGGGAGTACAAGTAGTTTTATCTGAATCGATCCCCTACGATGTTCCTAAAGTCACAACGCAATTAATTTTCTGATGACTGAAGATACTAGGAATCAAAGTCCGATTAGATGTAAGTTTACAAACATTCTTCCCCTTCTCCTGGCCAAGTGGATTATTCCAAAGTCTTGCACGGCTAGTTAGGAAAGTTGGGCTTTATTTGGGAGGAAGCGCGGGGTTGAGTTACTGGGAAGAGGGGACTTTTGCGGGGCTGGGGTGTCCGTCTCGCTGGAGGTATAGGTTTAAAGCTTGCGAAGCATGTAGGAGGCGCCTAAAAGGAAATCAGCAATAAATATTCATTGGTCCGTTGAGGGTCTCTTCTGGCCTCAGCTGAGATGAGTGTGTTTTGCCAACACCAAAGGAAGGTAGGGCTCACCCGACTAATTATCTCCTGAATTATTAACCATTTGAATAGAAGGAATCAATTTCTGGGATATGAGAGATGTTAGGAGAGATCTGATGAAGATGAAAGTACAATTGAGAGAAAAGTGAAAAGATGCACACAAAAAAAGAAAATAAAACAGACTATAAAACTAGTGATAAAAGCAGAAAGATGCCATTTGAAATCTTTTGATCTGCTCTAAATTATAACTCCGAGGGTGGCCTTGGGGAAAGAAAGAAAAACAAAAAACCGAGGGTCAAAGCCTCTCCCTCCTCCACCCCCCTCCCACCCCTGCCTTGCTCCAGGCATCAGCTTTCCTGTTTCTGCCTAGGACCTCTCCTGGGGCTTAAGTACCACCTGCCCGGAGGCCTGCTGGGGAAGTCAAGTAGAATAGTTAAATTACTTAATTTATCTAGATGGTAGGCTCCCACGCCTTGGGCCTTGGCTGGTGAGCTCGCTTGCCCAGGGTCTCCAAAGAGACCCATCATGCCAGAGTAACACAAAGCCCAGCCAGTGGGTGTAGACAGGTTTACGTGGCTTAACAGAACGGCTCTAACCCCACTTTTCTCAGAGCTACTGCCCCACCCAAGGCCCTGGGGCAAGCAGCCCTGAGGTAAGTTGGCCACACTCTCCCTTTACCTTCCCCACAGCTATCTGGTACAATTGCATCCTGAACTGGGGCTAATAACTCCATTTCCTCTCTTCCTGCCCCTGCCCCTGCCCCTGCCCCTTCTCCCAACCCCTGGAATGCCTTGTGTCCTCCACTTCTCTCCATCTGCCTCCTGTGAGGAGAACTCCCTGCTTCCCTGCTCTCTCAGAAACCTAGAACCTTGTATGCATGCATATAAGCATAACCAATGGACATAAGACACTGGGGGGTAGGGGAGAAACCTAGAACCTTACACTTGATTGGCATGACCAGAAACTTAAGGTCCTGCTTTCCTGTGCTCATTACACTGAGAGGAAGGTGTAGGATGATACCTCTTCTCCCTTCCCTACTTCTCCTGCCGTGCCCCAAAACACAGCCACGTTCGCTCACATTCATACACACACCATCATGCACACACAACGGCGAAGAGAGATGGGATGGGGAGGAAGGGAAGTTTGCACCGACCAGCTCATGAATGCAACTTGAAAGATTTCACACAGCAAAAGGCAAAAAAACAACTCACACATAAATTAAAAAATAAAGAAGTACAAGCCCCTCCCCACAGCCTCTTTCTTCATCCAGGGGTGGCTTAGCCCCTCCACATAAACTCAGAAGCTTCCTACTCCCTCTGTTCAACGGGAGCTTTTACAGGGCCTGGGTCTTCAATTCAACAGGTTCCCCTGTGCCCTCTGGTTGTGCATTGGCGTCCCTGGGCCTGGTACCCTTGAGAACAGACAGTCTCTCAGAAACACTCTTGGGGCGGGGGAAGAGGAGGAAGTCGTAGAGGAGACTGCCCAGGCCCCCTCCGATGATTGGGCCCACCCAGTATACCTGTAGGAAGAGGAAAGGAATAATCAGGCTTGGGGAGAGGACCAAGAGCAAGGCTGCTCCTTTCTCAACTCCACATGTAGAAAACAGATGTATTGTCCTAGCCGGTTTGGCTCAGTGGATAGAGCGTTGGCCTGTAGACTGAAGGGTCCCAGGTTCAATTCCCGTCAAGGGCATGTACCTTGGTTTCAGGCACATACCCAGTAGGCAGTGGTTCTCAACCTTGGCTGCACATTAGAATCACCTGGGAGTCTTTTTAAAATCCTGATTTCTGGGCCTCATCCTCCGGAAATTCTGTTTCTTTGTTACTAATGTTGTGGCCCCACCCCATAAGAAAGAAACAGAATTTCCAGAGGATGAGGCCCAGAAATCAGGATTTTAAAAAGACTCCCAGGTGATTCTAATGTGCAGCCAAGGTTGAGAACCACTGCCTACTGGGTAGATGTTTCTAACTCTCTATCCCTCTCCCTTCCTCTCTGTAAAAAATCAATAAAGTATATTTTAAAAAAACACAGATGTACTTGGGTACATACTTGGGCACTATTTAAACAGAAATCAGTGTTTGTTTGTTTTTGTTAATCCTCACTCAAGGCTATGTTTCCATTGATTTTTAGAGAGAGTAGAAGGGAAGGGGAGAGACAGAGAGGAAAAAGTCAGTGTGAGAGAGACACATCATTGGTTGCCTTCCGCATGCACCCCGAGGGGGCTCAAGGATCAAGCGTGTAATACTGCAACCAAGGGATCTGTGTCCTTGACGGGAATTGAATCTGGGACCATTCAGTCCACGGGCCGATGCTCTAGCCACTGAGCCAAACTGGCCAGGGCTGTTTGTGTGTTTTTAAATTCTAAACTGTTCCACTGTCTGCACTTCAAAATTCACCATTTTTTTTCTGACTCATCAAATTATTCCTTTATCCCATACCTTCTTAACACATGTACATTCTCTTTGTTGTTATTAGTTGGTACTAGTTTGCATATTACTTTGAAAAATGTTTTGATTGTGAAAAAATGCACATAACATAAAATTTACCATCGTAATCATTTCTTTTTTTTTAATTTACCTAAAAAAAAAAAAGAACTTGACTTGAGAGAGAGAGAGAGAGAGAGAGAGACATTGATTTGTTGTTACACTTATTTATGCATTCATTGGTTGCTTCTTGTATGTGCCCTCACCGGGGATCAAACTCACAACCTTGGTGTATTTGTATGACACTCTAACCAACTGAGCTAGGGCCCTTAACCACTTCCAAGTGTGCAGTTCAATAATATTAAGTATATTCGCATGGTTGTGCAACCAATCCCCAGAACTGTTCATCTTGCAAAACTGAAACTCTACATCCATTAACCAACAACTCCCCATTTCCCCTCTCCCTACCCCCTGTCAGCTATCATTTTGCTTTATTTCAATGAATTCTACTACTGGAAATACCACATATGGGTGCAATTATAAAGTATTTGTCTTTTTGTAACTGGCTTATTTCATTAAGCATAATGTCCCTAAGGTTCATCCATGTTGCAGCATATAACAGGATTTCCTTCTCTTGTAAGGCTGAATACTATGCCATTATACGTATATACTAAATTTTGTTTTTTCATTCATCTGTAAGGGACACTTGGGTTGCTTCTACCTTCTGGTTACTGTGAATAATGTGGCTGTGAAAATGGGTATACAGCTTTGAAAGAAATTATTAGAGTTTAAAGTGAAAGAATTTATTAGTGAAGCAGTGAGACAGAGAGTGGGCTACCCCACAGACAGAGCAGCCTGAAAATGTTTTGAATTATTTTCAGGTTTTGTCTGCCATATGGCCAAACAACACAAGCAATGCGTTTTTATTGAGGATTATTCCAGACCTGATTCTGTGCTATGACTTTCACACTTACGTTCCATAACACCTTGTTTTATAGCGAGGAGATGGAGGTGCAGAACGATTGTGTTCTTGCCATGGTCACACACGAGGCTAGCAAAGTGCTAGAACGGGGATGAGGCCCAGGCCCATCCTGACCTCTGAGAGTAGGAATGTTTGTCTTCCTGTTCAGTTGTCTGTCCTGACGGTGCTAGTTTTGGAATACAGTGGGTACTTAGTAAAATTCCCTAACGAACCAGTGAAGGAACAATATGAGCAAGAGCCTCTCTTTCTGGCAAAATAATGAATCCTGCTCACACAGGCACCCCAAACTCTGTGACAGCCCGTTGAGCTGAGTGCTGGTAGAGCAGTCAGCACACCCAGATGGAAGCAGGAACCAAACCTGGAACCTGCAATCCACACCCATCCGGGGCCTCGGCATCTTGCTCCTCTCCCCGCACTCACCCAGTGGTTGGTGAAGTTTCTGGTGAGAATGGCAGGAGCAAAGGAGCGGGCAGGGTTCATGCCTGCACCAGTATAATACATCTGCAAAAGACACAGTTGTAACTAAGACACTTCCCCCACTCTCCCCAGCTCCTCTCCCCACAGCTCACATATCCCTGAGGGCTGGCACCTTGCCTCTAGCAGCAAGCAGGGAAGGACAACCACATGGGAGCCCCACTGTGGAGTGAAGGTGCTGATGCCCCACCTGGGGATAGACTATGGATCCATCAGCTAAGCCCACAAATACCCACAATGCATGCATTTCCACCTTGGGTTCAAGAAAGACCAGTTACAGCAGTCACAAGAGAGAGTAATAAGGATTGATTCCTCTGGGCTGACTGATACAGAGGGAGGTGAGTAATGTTCATGTTTGATAGTTAGGCGAGAAAGGTTTTGGGGCCCTGGAATCCTTAAAGGAGTAGTTGCTTCCCTCTCCTACTTACCCCAAAGAGGTGCCCCAGGGTGAGGGAGAAGCCAACGGCCAGGGCCACGGAGCCCAGGCGGCCATTCCGCCTCTCGTCGTACGTGGCAAGGATGCAGAGCACGAACTGCAGCGTCAGGAGGATCTCCACCGTGGTGGCCTGGCCCACACTCACCCCAGGGTGCAACTAGGCAAAGGAAGAAGAGAGGAGGCTCAGTAGGGCTGTCACAGCATTGCCTCCTCTAGATTTCCCGGGCAGGAGCCACCCTCCTCCCTTTCCTAGAGATGAAAGACGATAGTAACTGTGTTTGTTTTCTAATTTCTCCTAGCGTGGGAAGTAATTGCACCCAGTTGTACGGATGCAGAAACTGAGGTCCCATAGGTAAAATACGTCCTCAAGAACCTGCGAGGAATCGGAAGGAAAGCTGAGACGGGAACTCAGGTTGCTTGATTCTCAGTCCAGGGCTCTGGACTCTTATCCCTCCAAAGCACCGCTGATCCTCCCCACCCTGAAACACACACACACACCTCACACACACCATGTCCCAGATCCCAGAATCGGAAGGAAAGCTGGGGCGGAACTCAGGTTCCTTGATTCTCAGTCCAGGGCTCTAGACTCTTATCCCTCCAAAGCACCGCTGACCCTCCCCACCCTGAAACACACACACACCTCACACACACCATGTCCCAGATCCCCGGGGTTCGGGTCCACCTGCACCGGGCAGGGAGTCAAGGCACCAGGTTCCCTCAGCCCCACTCAGCCGCTCATTACCGTGTTAAGCGCTAGGTTTCCTCGGACAGCAGGTGGGGTGACACTGTACAGCATGGCAGCCCCCACCACAGCTCCCAGGAGTTGGGCTGCCATATAGGAGAAGGCACGGAGCAGGGACATCTGGGAGCCCACAAGGAAGGCAAAAGTGACTGCAGGATTGACATGGGCTCCACTGATGTGGCCCACCGCCTGCACTAGCGTAGCCAGGACCAGGCCAAAGGCCAGAGCCACCTGCAAGACGTGCAGGGGTCCAGGGCCCCAACGCAGCGAGGCCCCCAGCCCAAAGAAGACGTAGAAGAGGGTGGCAAAGAACTCGGCAAATATGGCCCTCCAGAAGGAGGCTGACTGCAGTTCCCACATGGCAGAGGGGATGGGCACAGTGCCTGGGTCCCTATACCTCCTTGGCCTGCTTTGGGTGGAGAGTCCCCTTTATAGAGGACTCTGAATCCCTGGGAGGGGCAGGCTGAAGGGGCTGGCCCAGCCTCTTAACCCCTTCACAGCTGCAGCGGGCTGGCCCACTCTCATGCCTCTGATAAAGCTGCTGGACTCTCCTCTCCCTCCTCAACTGGGAGGTGAGCAGAAGAGGCGTGGGTGTAAAGGTGGGGGTAGGGTCAGGGCTGGAGAGGCTCTGGAAGAAAAGGACCAAGAATAGGGGGAAGGTCCCTTTCTTTTCATGTCAAAGTTGGGGTTCATAGTCCTGATTGACATCTATATTAGAACATTCCTCAGCTCTGCGTGGAAGGTCAGGCAAGCTGAGTTCACTTCACGGACTATGAGAATTGTGCTCCCGGGGGCTTCCAGACCTCTCTGAGTCAGCCAGGGGTAAGGGTGAGGGTGGGGGTCAGGAGTGGGGTGCAGCAGGGATGTTGGATAACTGAAAGGAATGCTTTAGTTCTCTGGGATTAGAGGGCCTTCTTCTATTGGCTGGTTTGGGCTGGAATCTGTGCACCCTGCAGCTCTGGGACAAGAATAGTTCTGCTGTGTCTGGCTTTCTCAGAGCCCGGGTTCCCTACCCCCAACCCATGCCAGCACCTTCCTTTCCCAACCCTCAGCCTGCCTTTTAGGCACAGAGACAGATAGGGGGACGAAGCTATCTTCCATGGATAGGTTGGAAGTGAGGTTGGAGGACTGGGGAGAGGAAAAGGCTTAAATCCCAGAACCAGCTTTCACGTTGCCTTCCCTAACTCACGAGGTCCTAGCAGGAGGCACTGAAAGGACAGAAACAGTCCTGGCTATGAAGCAATGGGAGGGTTCAGTGCCTCCTAATGTGGCTGTGATCAGGACACTGGAGTCCTAAACGTTGATTCTTTGGGAAAGGAAGGGGTGGGGATACGTGGGAAACAGGCTGATCAAAAGAGAGAAAAGGACAGGATGGGGAAGGGAAGCTTGAAGAAAGAGGTTTGGTTGTGCTCGGGCTTGGGGAGGGTCTTGGAACCTGGAAGTGGGGGTTGTCTGGTGGTGAAGGCAAAATGGGAAACACTGGTATGCTTCACTGCCTCCACATTGTAGCAAGTCATAAAGGCCACAGCTTTTCTCGTGAAGCACCAGAGGAGAACAAAAATTTGAAGGCTAGGCCTGCAATATTGGTGCCGAGCCCCGGTCCCATCCAGTACACCTGTGGGGAGAGAGGAGGAACACAGAGCAGGGCCTGTGCTCCTCTCCTCCTCCTATACCCAGCTTGGGGATGGACAGGCAGGGTAACAACAAAGGCGGAAGTTGCTGAGAACAGGTTAGAGGGCACCCAAGGGAACTGGAGCTTCCAATTTCATGGAAGAGGAACCTATCAGAGTGTCTTGGAGTCTCATGATTTATAAGCTTCACCCATCTCCTGACTTCAGGTCCAGTGATGCTCCCAGATGCCAGTCATCACTGCTGGACCCAGAGAGTGAACAGGGTTCGTGTTGCTTCTAAAAAAGGACCCCTGGCCCAGCTGGTGTGGCTCAGTGGTTGAGTGTCGACCTATGAACCAGGAGGTCACGATTCAATTCCCAGTCAGGGCACATGCCCAGGTTGCGGACTCGATCCCCAATAGGGGGCGTATAGGAGGCAGCTGATCCATGATCCTCTCTCATCATTGAGGTTTCTATCTCTCTCTCAGTCTCTCTTCCTCTCTGAAATCAATAAAAATAATAAACAAACAAACAAACAAATAAAAAAGGACCCCTGGATAGGAGAGAAGTAGTACACATGGTATTAAGAGCAGAGACTTTAGCAACAGATACTTTGGTTCAGATATAGGACAGAACTAGTTATGACTGCTGGTGGGAGTGTGAATTGGGATAACCATTTGGAACACAGTATAGCAACCTCTTGTAAAGGTAAACAAACACATGCTTTCTGACTCGGGAATGTCACTGCTCACTTATATACCCAAGAGAAACCTTTCTAAACCTCCACCAGGAGACATCCACAGAGCAGCACTGTTCACAACAGCAAAACACTTGAAGTAACCCAAGTGCCCATTGACAGGAGAATGGGTGAATAAACAGTGGTATATTCACACAGTGGAAATTATTCAGCAGTCAAAATGAGTGAACCCCACAGTAACACTCAGTAATAGGGATGAATTTTAGCAATAAAATATCAAGAAAAAATAGTGCCAGCAGACTATGCATGGCATAACCTTTTTTGTAGAGTTAAAAAACATCTAAATGAAAATATGCTTCTCCGAATACTATAATTGAGATGAAACTACACAAAAAAGAAAACATGTGTGTGTGTGTGTGTGTGTGTGTGTGTGTGTGTGTGTGTTGATTTCTGTGACTGTTAAGGTTCTTGTTTTACTTGTGGGTGGATGGTTAATAATGATGATTAAGTATTATCTTAAAAAGAAACCAAGTAAGTGTGAGCCATATAAGCCAACGAGGAGCGGATGTCATAAACAAAGAACTATTCTGTACACTTGAAATCCATTAAGAACAGCAGCAACAACAAAAATCTTGGCTTTACCACTTTCTAGGTGAGGAAGCTATCCCCACTAAATATAAACTCCAGGGAAGTGGCGATGTGTCTGATTTGTCCACCACTGCAAACCCATGCTTGACACATTTATTGAATAAATTAATGTAAGCTCTCTGGGCTTCATCTTATCAAATGTAGGTAAAGGCCTAGTATAGTGCCTAACACAGAATAAAGCACTTAATAAATAGGAGCCATTTGACCAGGGTTTTATTCCCAGGAAGGGATTATCCCTAACCATCAACTCTGTAACCTCTTATAATAAGAGACAGAGGACAAAGAGCAGCTAATTTGGTTCCTTTATAGATACCACACAAAATGGTTAGATTTTTGCCTTGGCTGCTGTGGCTCAATTGGTTGAGCATCATCCCATGCACCAAAAGGTCACCAGTTCAACAGGGTCAAGGCACATGCTGGGTTTTGTCTCGATACTCAGTAGGGGGTGTGCAAGAAGCAGCCGATAGATGTTTCTCTTGTCGATGGTTCTATCTCTCTCTTCTTCTCCCTTCCTCTCTCGCTTCAATAAACACAAACATATCTAAAAATGATTAGATTTCCTTATTTGATGCTACCAACCTCTCTCCTTTATTCCTCATTAAACCTCCCCCTGGAGGACTGAACGCCAGCCCATTTCCTTTCACACCAGCCTCTCCACTCCGTGGAACGCCAAACTTGCAAACTAGAGATGAACTCTCAAAAAATCACTTGAGTTTTTGCATTGACTTAGATATAATTAGCATACTCAATGTTTTCTATTAATCTAGCTTCTTAAAACACAAACACAAAAAACAACAACTGTCTCTCCCTTGAGGAGTAGAATCCAGCCTTCCCCAAGCCCCCTGTTTGGTATGGGTGGGGTTCTTCCCCTGCCAGTGCTCCAGCAGTCACTGAGAGACCCACCACCAGGCTGCCTTCCCCATCTAACCCTCCACGTTGTGGGGAAGACACAGCAAACACAGTGAGTACCAGCTGGAGAGTAGAGAAAAACTCCATGCTCAGAGCTTGGTCTATATGAGTCCTCTTGCTCACCAGAGGACACATACATCCTCCCTCTGTCCTCAGGCCCCATGATCCATCCACCAAAGAAGCTTTAAGCAAAGGGTCTGCAGCAAGTCACCCAAAATCCTGAATTGCTGAACAAAACCTCATTGGTCTATTTGCATGATATTGGCTCAATGAGAGGATGCACAGAGTAGGGGTGCTCCCTTTTTTGTTCCTTCCTTAAAGTCTTTTTAAAAA
>NW_005368921.1:1039193-1040200 GCF_000412655.1 Myotis brandtii
GAGAGAGCTAGAAACATCAATGATGAGAGAGTCTCATTGATCGACTGCCTCTTGCACACCCCACACTGGGAATCGAGGTTGTAACTTGGGCATGTGCCCTGATTGGGAATCGTACAATGACCTCCTGATTCATAGGTGGACACTCAAGCCCTGAGCCATGCCTGGGGGGCGGGGGGAGCTTAAAGACCTCCTTAAAGTCTTATCAGCCATACAACTCATTACCTACCTAGTGCTACCCTATTCAGGGAGGGGAGCTGCTGCTAACCTGGTTGACCAGCTGGGTTGCAGCCATCTGAGGCAGTGTCAGGTAGAAGAGGATCAAGGCCAGGATGGCTGCTGTGCTCTGGGTCAAGACATAGGACACTGTTGGAGAGGGTCAGGCCAGTGGGCACAGAACTAACAAATGGGCCATTGGAATCTGCAAAGGAAAGTATCTTTTAAAGATTGCCTGGGAATGCAGGGGATTCCTGGGCTCAATACTCCTTGGATCATCCAGGACATGCCCCAATTCATCTTGGTATTCTTTTCAGGGTTTGCAAAAATGTTTCACTCTAGGGCAGTGATGGCGAACCTATGACATGCGTGTCAGAGGTGACACGCGAACTCATTTTTTTGGTTGATTTTTCTTTGTTAAATGGCATTTAAATATATAAAATAACTATAAAAAATATAAGTCTTTGTTTTACTATGGTTTCAAATATCAAAAAATTTCTATATGTGACACAGCACCAGAGTTAAGTTAGGGTTTTTCAAAATGCTGACACGCCGAGCTCAAAAGGTTCGCCATCACTGCTCTAGGGCATGTGCAGGAGGCAAATGCTTAGTGAAACATTCTCTCTACTCTTCCCTCTCTCTCTCTCTCTTTTTTTTTTTTAAATATATTTATTGATTTCAGAGAGGAAGGGAGAGGGAGAGAGAGAAACATCAACGATGAGAGAGAATCATTGATTGGCAAGCCCGCAACCCGGGCATGTTCTCTCTCTTTTTTTCTTTTTTCTTTTTTTTTT
>NW_005368921.1:1040472-1047955 GCF_000412655.1 Myotis brandtii
GTCCATTGGTTATGTTTATATGCATGCATACAAGTCCTTCGGTTGATCTCTTACTCCCCTCCCTTCTGCCCCCCAACCCTCTCTGGCCTTCCCACTGCAGTTTGACAATCAGTTTGAGGCAGCTCTGCCTCTGTATCTATTATTGTTCAAAAGTTTGTAATGGTCTTTATTATCCATGAATGAGTGAGATCATGTGGTATTTTTCCTTCATTGACTGGCTTATTTCACTTAGCATAATGCTCTCCAGTTCCATCCATGCTGTTGCAAATGGTAAGAGTTCCTTCTTTTTTACAGCAGCATAGTATTCCATCGTGTAGATGTACCACAGTTTTCTAATCCATTCATCTACTGATGGGCACTTAGGCTGTTTCCAGATCTTAGCTATGGTGAATTGTGCTGCTATGAACATATGGGTGCATATATCCTTTCTGATTGGTGTTTTTGGTTTCTTGGGATATATTCCTAGAAGTGGGATCACAGGGTCAAATGGGAGTTCCATGTTTTGTTTTTTGAGGAAACTCCATACTGTCTTCCATAGTGGCTGCACCAGTCTGCATTCCCACCAGCAGTGCACGAGTGTTCCTTTTTCTCCACATCCTCTCCAGCACTTGTCGTTTGTTGATTTGTTGATGATAGCCATTCTGACAGGTGTGAGATGGTACCTCATTGTTGTTTTGATTTGCATTTCTCGGATGATTAGTGACTTTGAGCATGTTTTCATATGTCTCTTGGCTTTCTGAATGTCCTCTTTTGAAAAGTGTCTATTTAGGTCCTTTGCCCATTTTTTGATTGGATTGTTTATCTTCCTTTTGTTAAGTTGTATGAGTTCCCTATAAATGTTGGAGATTAAACCCTTATCGGTGATAACATTGGCAAACATGTTCTCCCATGTAGTGGGCTTTCTTGTTTTTTTGTTGATGGGTTTTTTTTTGCTGTGCAGAAGCTTTTTATTTTGATGTAGTCCCATTTGTTTATTTTCTCTTTAGTTTCCAATGCCGGGCATGTTCTCTTGACTGGAATTGAACCTGGGACCCTTCAGTCTGCAGGCTGACACTCTATCCACTGAGCCAAACTGGCTAGGGCTACCCTCCTCTCTTCTTGCCTTAAACATACAGACATTTGTGGAGGTTTTTTCCACTAGGAACTATGAAAATGGAGAAAAGGGATTTGTAAAATAACAAACTTGGAGTAGTTACAAAGTTATTTTATGGCTTATAGTAGTAACCATCCTGGAGTCTCATCTGTCTCTACACCTGATTGAATTATCTCTTGATTACTAATGATCAGTCTTTCAACCTCTTTATATTCCTGGGGCTAATGATCCCAAGTCTAGTCCCCCCTGTGATAAAGAAGGCCCCATTTCTCAGTTCCAGAGAGGTGCCACAGGGGGCATGATGCATACTACTAGGGAGCAAATGAGCTCAGGGAACCTTCAGGCAGAGCTGTTTGTCTTGCACTATTTCTCCACAGTGGGTTCCACATGGTTTACTGTAGCTACCTCTGAAGTGTCCAGGACCGATTCACCACCTTTCTGAAGCAACTCCCGAGCCAGCCCACATCATCAGGACCTAAAGAATAACCCATGTTTGAGTTCCATCAAAATATCTGCCTTGCAGATCTTATAGGATTGTATGAGGATCAAATGAGATATGCCCAAGCAACATACATATGTTGTTAGCTGCCCTAAATAAAAATATAAATGAGCTGATTCATGAATTAACCATATATAAATAATTTATAATTGCCAAGTATTGAACATCCCCTTTAGCGATTAAAATGTGCTTGAAGAGAGCTATGGTCCTGAGGGGCTGAGTGACCATCCATCTCTGTTTCCACCATGTGAAATCTCTATCCCTGCCCCATTCCCAGAATGCCAGGTCAGCGTGTAACCCAGCTCCATTGTGTTTCAGCAGGACAAAAGCCCAGCATAGCACAGGCCAGCCTAGCAGCCCCTTTGGCTAGCTCCTGCCCCCCCCCCCTCCCGCCTTCTCTCTCTTTCTCTGGTTATACTTTGCTGACTGTTGACTCCTGGCAAAGTCCAGAATAATAACCAAGCTCTGAGTGCATCATTCCTCTCCCATCCATGGATCAGGCCAGGGCCCCCACATGTTAGAAATAGGGTAATCCAAGAAAATAAACTGGCCCATTCTGTTTTTGCTTCCTTCTCCCTTTCCTTACCTACACAGTCAGATACAACCCCAAGCTAGGCAGACCAATGCTCACTATGGGTCAGGTTCCATTCTAAGCCCTTCATATGTGTTGTCTCAGGTACTGTATTTCGTAGGATTGCACCTTCAATTTTCCCCACTTACTTAAGTTTACACCCCTCCTTGAATGACTTCACTTCTCCCTTGAAATTTATATTCACATATCTACAGAACATTCCCCCTGGGTATCCCATAGACACCTCAAATTCAGCCTATCTAAAACTCAACTAATTATCTTTCCCCCACCCAAACATGCTTTTCCTTCTGATTCCCTTATTAAATCAGAAACCTATGAATTAACTTTCCTTCCCCCATCCTCTCATCCCATGTAACCAGTCACTAAAGCTCCATCAATTCTACTTCTTAGATAGCTGAGCCCACACCATGTCTCATCTGAGAACTCCAGTGGCCTCAGACCCTGTTTCTAGTCTCATTCCCTTCAATTAATTCTCCATGTGGCTGCCAGCCTTATCTTTATACTAGAGGCCCAGTGCACAAAATTCATGCACAGGGGCGGGGGAGTCCCCTCAGCCCAACCTGCACCCTCTCCAATCCGGGACCCCTCAGGGGATGTCTGACTGCTGGATTAGGCCTGATCCCCAGGACCCAGGATCGGGCCTAAACCGGCAGTCGGACAATCCGGGACCACTGGCTCCTAACTGCTCACCTGCCTGCCTGCCTGATTGCCCCTAACTGCCCCCCCCTTGCTGGCCTGATCACCCCCAACTGCCCCCCCTGCCAGCCTAGTTGCCCCCAACTGCCCCCCCTCACTATACTAGAGGCCTGGTGCACAAAATTCATGCATGGGTGGGGGTCCCCTCAGCCCAGCCTGCACCCTCTCCAATCTGGGACCCCTCAGGGGATGTCTGACTGGGTTTAGGCCCAATCCTGGAGATCGGGCCTAAACTGGCAGTCGGACATCCCTCTCACAATCAAGGACCACTGGCTCCTATGCTCACCTGCCTGCCTGCCTGATCACCCCTAACTGACCCCACTGCTGGCCTGGTCACCCCAACTGCCCCCCTGCCAGCCTGGTCACCCCTAACTGCCTCCCCCATCAGCCTGGTCACCTCTTACTGCCCCCCTGTCAGCCTGGTCACCCCTTACTGCCCCCCTCTGCCGGCCTGGTCACCCCTCACTGCCCCCCCTTGCCAGCCTGGTCGCACCCAACTGGTCCCCCTGCCAGCCTGGTCGCCTCATGCAGCCTGCTGCTCAGTCATTTAGTCGTCCCTCACTAACCCCCCTACTGGCCTAGTCCCCCCATGCAGCCTGTTCGGTCATCGGTTGCGATGGTCGTTTAGGCTTTTATATATATAGAAAAGTAATTTGTCATTTCCCTGTATTCCCTCCAACAGCTCCTGAATGCCTGAAAGATTTTTTCTTTTACTTTTATTAGTAGTATTTCTTTTATGTTGAATTTACTCCCAGGCCGTAAGTTTTTATTTCTTCAGTTTCTTCTGAGATATCTTTTTCTTCTGTGCAACTTCCTCTTCTGGTTTAGAAACAATCTGCTCCTTTTCAGTCAGGATCACCTCAATGTGGCAGGGAGAGCTCATGTATGGGCTAATCCGCCCTGAGCTCTGTAGTTTCTGTGCCGCATCATCTGAGTGTGATCAATGACCACAGAGTCTTCTCAATGTGGCAGGGAGAGCTCCTGTATGGGATAATCTGCCCATGAGCTCTGTAAATTCTGCGTTGCATCTTTGTTCACCTGGATGGGCTCAGTGACCAGAGAATCTACATCTAAACCCTAAGTTCAGCATTACTCTCTGCATTTTCAAGCATGTGCAGCAAAAATTCAGCACTCTTTTTGGCCCACTGACCTTGTGTCCAGCTCCATTGTTTGGCCTAGGTACACCTACCAACTCTATCATGGTAACAGCGAAATAGCACACATCGCTTCTGTAATGTGGCATCCTTCAGATACTTGGTGGCTTTTCAGATATGGATACCCTTGATGGCCTGGGCAGTTTCATGAGTGTCCTTAAAGTGAACACGAAGATTTGCATCTCTTGATTTGCGTGATTTTGTGGGGTGTTCTGGGTCAAGTGAATAGTGAACCATTTTCCTGGGTCACCTCTGGCTACTTCCTGGAATTGCTGAAAGATTCTTATCACGGCATATATGACTCTTCATAATCCAGCCTCAACTTTTCCAACTGCTCTCCTTATCACCCCAGCATGAGACTCGGGCAATATTGTGCTTCTGTGGCTCTTCAAACATTCCATTCTGTTTCATAATCCAGTGCTTTATCCTAAACTGTCCCCTATACCTTAAATGTCTTTTCCCCTTTGTTCATCAAGTAAACTTTTATCACTTCCTAATTATTATGCATGGAAATGTTAAGAATTAATTACTTGTTCGTTAGCAACGAGGCAGGCAAATCATCTGAATGATGGTGAGTTTATTAGATGGATAGTCCATCTGTAAAAGTGAAATAATGCAAGAGATGGCAGGTAAGAAACTATTTGCTTCAGCTCTCATGATCTGAACATAATCCAGAAATTTTCCTCTCCTTATTACCAAAATGCAAAAAGTACTGACAGAGGAGGATTCTGAAGGAAATTTATCCCCTACCCATTTGCTCCTAGGCTTAAAAGGAATGGAAACCTTGTCCTGCCGGTGTTCCTCAGTGCTTGAGCGTCAACCTATGAATCAGGAGGTTGCAGTTAGATTCCGGTCAGAGCACATGCCTGGGGCTGCAGGCTCGATCCCCAGTAGGGGGTATGCAGAAGGCAGCCGATCGATGATTCTCATCATTGATGTTTGTATCTCTCTCTCTCCCTTCCTCTCTGAAATCAATAAAAAAAATATTTTTAAAAAAGGAATAGAAACCTCTCTTCTCACATATTAAGCCAGATGAAAAGGCCGTGCCAGGCTGACCCCTGCTGGAGCCAAGAAGCCACTCTACTCCAAGGATGTGGGTACAACATTTTCTCCCTTCATACCACTCATTCATTATTTATTCATTCAAAAACAGTGAACACTCATCTGTTCTACTGGGAATACTGAGGCCCTGGGGCACAGAGAACAAAGGACTTAATTCCTATTCTTAAGAATCCACAATCTAATGCATGAGCTAGGTAGCTGCCTCTTTAAATGTTCTCTTGACAGCATCGAGGAGAATGAGAGGCGAGTTAGAAGGCCAATGCAGAACTCCAGGGATTCAATGACAATCAGTCATGTGAGAGGGGGACAAAGGTCTCGGACTTCCAGGTTTCTAACCTGGGAAACTGGCTGGTCATGGGTGGTAGTTCCTGGAGTCAGGGAATCTAGGAAGTTTATGTAGGAAGACAAAATTAGCTTTACACATGTTAAAATTGAGGTGATGCCCTGGCTGGTGTGGCTCAGTTGGTTGGAGCATTGTCCTGTATACCAAAAGGATGCAGGTTTGATTCTGGGTCAGGACACATACGTAGGTTGTGGGTTTGATCCCAGGGCTGGGTAGGTATGGAAAGGCAGTCAATTGTTCTCTCTCACCTCAATGTTTTCCTCTCTCTCTCTCCCTTCCTCGCTCTCTAAAATCAATATGCATAATGATAAAATCAATAAGATTGGGGGGGAAAAAGATTGAGGTGACTGGGGGACAGCCAGGTAGAAATGTCCAATAGGCTGTTGGGTATATAGATCTGGCTGGACTCAGGAAAGAAGTATAGGGCAGAGTTTTTGAGAGCCCCTCACTAGTTGATAGGGGGCTCCACCAGAATAGATGATATTCGAGAGTATGTATGTTGGGGAAGACTAGCTGAGATCTTCAGCAGGCTGGGGTTCCTTCACTTGCTTAACCACTTTTGCTTTAAAGCTATCACTAGGACTTCTGGGAAGTCTCTCCCCAACACTCCCTCATACACAAGAAACCAGATGCTTCTCCTTTGCTTACTGAGATCTTATAATCACTTCAATCGTGGCACTCAGTGCATCCTATTGCCCCTGCCAATATTCTCATCTATCCACTAGACCAGTGGTTCTCAACCTTCTGGCCCTTTAAATACAGTTCCTCATGTTGTGACCCAACCATAAAATTATTTTCGTTGCTACTTCATAACTGTAATGTTGCTACTGTTATGAATCGTAATGTAAATATCTGATACGCAGGATGGTCTTAGGCGACCCCTGTGAAAGGGTCGTTCGACCGCCAAAGGGGTCGCGACCCACAGGTTGAGAACCGCTGCTCTAGACTGAGTGTAGACCAGGCTAACAAGGGCCAAATAAACGAGGCATGCAACCCGCAGGCCGCGAGTTTGACAGGCTTGCTGCAGACCTTTGAAAGAGGGACTGTGTTTTGTGAGAAAAAAAAATGAACGTAGGCAGCAGTAATATCATGTAAAGCCTTATGACCATGGCGTTTGCAAGGGAGTTTGATGCAGGCACATTAAAAGATTTAAGAAGGGGAGTGGTACGATCAAATTTGTGACTTAGAAATATCACTCTGGCCCTGGCTGGTTTGGCTCAGTGGATAGAGCACCAGCCTGCGGACTGAAAGGTCCCGGGTTCGATTTTGGTCAGGGGCACATGCCTGGGTTGAGGGCTCAATCCCCAGTAGGGGGCGTGCAGGAGGCAGTCGATCAATGATTCTCTCTCATCATTGATCTTTCTCTCTCTCCTCCCTTTCTCTTTCTGAAATCAATAAAACATATTGAAAAAATATCACTCTGACTGCAGTGTGGACACTGCATTAAAGCAGACGGAAAGCCCCACACTGGCTGGTGTGACTCAGCGGGCTCCACAATTCCCCATCAAGGGCACGGGCCTGGGTTGCAGGCCGAGAGGCAAAACCAATCCATGTGTTTCTCTCTCCCTCTCTCCCTGCTTCCCTTCCACTCTCTAAAAAAATCAATGGAAAAAATATCCTCTGGTGAGGATTAACAAAAATCAAACAAAATAGTGATGTTTTTGGTTAAGTTGGGAAAAACAAATATTGAGTTAAACCCTCCATTCCCAACTCTGAAAATACAAAACCAACATTTGCAGTATTTATGTGTTTTAATATTAATTAAAACAACTGCCGCGTACCCACGGGCTGCTGTTCTCTCATTTAATTTTCCCTCTGGTCTGTTAGCCAGATGCTTTGCTGTGGTTGCACAGCACAGTGAGGTTTAATGCCTCCCCTTGGGGGGGGAGGGGATTAAACCACCCACTTTGGGGGAGACTCCAACATCGGTCTGGCCGGTTGGCTCGGAAAGGATGTGGTCCCAGCTCTCGGTGGTTTAGGTACCAAAGGGCACATAAGGTTGGCCCACCTGCTCTGGGCTGAGCAGGAGGGGTGCGGGGAGGCG
>NW_005368921.1:1048493-1064722 GCF_000412655.1 Myotis brandtii
GCCCGAAGAGGCCGCTCATGGCGCCCGGGCCGTGGGCCAGCGCTGGCTCTGTCGGCTGGATATTTTTATTAAAAAAGTGAGAACACTAGAGCTCGGAGAAGTGATTTGTCTAAACGCCATACAGCGGAGCCGGGTTCGAATCCAGTTACTGTTTAATGCTACAACCACTTGTAACCATCTTGCTACATCATCTCTCTAAATGTCCTATTTAGATAAACATGAGCAGCACTCCTTCCCACAGAAAAAAACAATAAACTGTAACCACCGCCGCTGGCTCACTAAAATGGCGGCTCCCTCCCGGGCGCTGGCTCTCTTACGTCATCACCCTGCGCGACAGCATCTCGCGCCCCGAGTGCGAGCGGAAGCAGGCGGGCCGAGGGAGGGGCCCAGGTCGGGAGTTGTACCTTGTTCTTCCGGGGCGCAAGATGGCGCTGCCCTTTGCACGTTCGCCTTGCCTCTGCCGCTGGGCAGCCAAACGATTGGGGGCTGCTGCCGCAGGAGCCCGCAGAGGTAGGGTTACCTCCTTTTACTCTCTTTTACCTCAAAACGGTTTCCGTCTCTTACTCCCAGAGCTTGTCCACGCCTCACCTGCGTTGGTGTTGCGATTCCAAACCTAGGACACTGTCTGGGTTCTTGAAAACCTAGGGCTTTGCCAGCCCGAGCTTTTTGGCTCCGGGGGCTGCCTATGTAAAGCACCCCGCTCCCTGGCCCGCTCGGCATGCTGACTTCCCTGCCTCTCCGTGACCTCATGCCGGCCTGCTTCAGAGCGTCTCTGTGTCTCTAGCTCTAGTTCCAGGGTGGGAGCCCCTGCCATCACCCAGTGTCTTTGCTCTGCCCGCAGGCGTCAGTTTCAAACTGGAAGAGAAAACCGCCCACAGCAGCCTGGCACTCTTCAAAGGGGACACAGGTGTCAAATACGGCATGGTGGGGTTGGAGCCCACCCAGCTGGCCCTGAATGCGGAGCGCTTCCGGGAGTGGGCGGTGGTGCTGGCGGACACCGCGGTCACCAGTGGCAGACACTACTGGGAGGTGACGGTGAAGCGCTCCCAGCAGTTCCGGGTCGGGGTGGCCGATGTGGACATTTCTCGGGACAGCTGCATCGGAGTGGATGTCCGTTCCTGGGTGTTCACCTATGCCCAGCGCAAGTGGCACACCATGTTGGCCAACGAGAAAGCCCCTATTGAGGGCATCGGGCATCCAGAGAAGGTGGGGCTGCTGCTGGAGTACGAGGCCCAGAAGCTGAGCTTGGTGGATGTGAGCCGGGTTGCTGTGGTCCACATGCTACAGACAGATTTCCAGGGTCCAGTGGTACCTGCCTTTGCCCTTTGGGATGGAGAATTGCTGACCCATTCAGGGCTTGAGGTGCCCAAGGGCCTCTAGTACATCCATCACTGGAGTTCCTCCTAATCACACGCTTGGCCAGCGTCCTCCTGAGAGTGTCTGAAGCCTTTTAACGTTGCCTCAAGCAACCTCTAGCTCCCACAGTTCAGGTCCTCTGTGCAGCGTCTTAGTCATTTCCCTCTCCCCTACCTGCGGAAGCTAGGCTACTGCCAGTTTTCCTAGGCTACCATGAGTGTCTTTTCCTGGACTCGCTTCCTTGGGTCCCTCCGTCTTCCTGTGCCCAGGCCCTTCTCAGACTGTATTCAGTCCTGGGGTCTTACCTTTCAGCTTTGTTTGGATGTATTCATCACTATGGTACCTTTCTCTCCCTTTACCCATGTTAACTTCTGTTTGTTCTTGGTGTTCTACTGAGTCTCTCCACAGGGAATCCTTCCTACCTCTGGCTGGAGGAGTGGTTCAGTGACTTGGCCCTTTCTCTAAAGCACATACGGAGTCTGGGCTCTGGCTCCTTCGGGAAATGCTTTACTGTCTGTCAGAGTGAGAACAGAGACCTCCTTCCTCAGTACCTCAAAGCTGGACTCTCAGCCTCACACAGCTGCAGCTATCCTCACCATGAGTCCATCTGCCTTAACCTGCATACCTCCGACACCTGGACAATCCCTTGTACTCACGGGCCAGTTACAACCACTACCAAAGGGAAAGAGACACTTGGGGGATATCAAGGGCATTCATGCTGGAAACTTTATTCTTGAGAAGTTCTAGCTTCATTTCTGCTACAGTTGGAACTTCCAGAGGGAGGAGAGAGACCCGAGGGCTTGCACATTTTTGGGGCCTGCTCAGATCCAAACCCTTACCCTCCCACCACAACCTAGGCAGAATACACTTAACCTAAAGCAGTATTAGGGGTTGAGGAAAACCTGGTGGGATGAGCATCTATGTGAAATACAGTATTTCTGTTTGACCCTGTGGCTCCATCTTATTCTGTCTTTATGATGGTGATGCAACTGAATACCTCCATGGGAGAAAGAGGACTGGGTTTAGCAAAAATAATAATTTGTGTAATTAAAGTTTATTTAAGCACAAAATACTTTCTCTGTCTATAAAATTTCTGTTTCCTTGCCAAGGGGGACAGATCTCTCCAGACAACTAAAACCAGGTGCATAGCTCTATATAGACATGTGCATGGTGGCTAGAGCCCCTTCACCCAAGTGTCTCTTTCTCTCTCATGATGGTTTCTTCAGGGAGAGGAAGAGGGGACCTGGGTGAAGACCTGGAAAGATTTTGAGTGGGCTAGGCAATTAGGCTATACCTTGAAGAAGCCCACAGTCTCCGTGGATAGCTCTACTGCAGGTATCCACCTAGGCACTTCTCTATGCTCTGCCAAGGGAAATGGGGTATTTTGCCTCTCACAGAAAGCACTGGCCTATCTTGGTCTGCACTGAAGGAGTGCAGCTCTCCATAGCATGTTTGGTGGTTATGGGTTAAATGTCTGGCCAGTTCGTGCTTTTTCTTGAGCAGGGACCATGTGTGCTCCATGCTCACACCATGCTCTCTAAGTTCTCTTTAGACAGAGCCTCAGCTGCTACTTCAGCCTGGTTCTCATATGGTGTGTAGGAGTCCTGGTAATCTTGAAGCAGTTTCACTACCTCCAGGTGATTGAACTGCACAGCATCGTCCAGGGGAATGTTGCCCCACCTGAGAGGAACAAAGAAGACAGAGAGAGTGCCCTGGTTCTATACATAACAGTGGTGGCTACCCACACCCCCTTTTAGCTTAATCCTACTCACCTGTCCTTGACAAAAGGATTCACTTTGCAAGCCTCAATCAGAAATTTAACAACTTCTATGTGTCCTAGGAATATGGGCAGAAGGAAAATGAGAGGGTACAGATCCTGAACCTTTTGGTGACAACAATGGTGCAGACCCTTGGCAGCTGGAGTTCTGAACCAATAAAGGAGGGGAAAAGGCCTCTTCCCATTTTGTTCCCTGCAGTACCCAGTAACAGCCTGCAAACTGAAGGGTGTCTGGACAAAACAACCCTGAGGGCACACCCAATTGGGTGGGGGGTACTCTTGGTGGAAAAGGGTCTTCTGATCTACTTATTTAACCTCTTATTTAACCTTCAGATACCTTCAGCTGCAGCAACATGCAGGGCTGTGCGGGAGTCATAGTCTTTCTGTTCCATGTCCATGGCTGACAAGGCAAACCTGAGGGTAGTGGAAAGCAGCTGGAGTAACCCGTATCAGCTTAGAATCACTCATGTCCTTTCTGAAGTGGGGTCAGACTGGATAGGTCCTAGAGCTTATGCCAAAATCGCAGGCCTCGCACAATGTGTTCCCTACCCAGATGAGACTGTTACTCCCACGTCAGAGAAATGGGAGTGTGATGGTTCCAGAAACATCACTGCTTATCTGTGGTAGCTACCCAGTACATATTTGCCGATGTTGTAATCCACTGAAGGCAGGGTCCTCACCTACCACCTCTGCTCTTAACACCCAGGTTAATCCTAGCAGTGGCTACCATTAATTAAGGTCTTATCACATAGTAGGCACTGTACTTTGAAAAAATTTTCATTTAAGTGCACTGTGTGTCCATTGTATCTGACTCTAAAGCTGAAGCACTTAACTATTTTGCTATGATAACTCCTTATGAGATCTCTGACCAGGAGTATTTTATTGTGTTTATTTGGTCACAGAGGTACCTTCGAAGAGCTGAGACATCTCCACTATAGGCAGCAAATAACAGGTTTACCACAGTCTTGTTCTGGAAAACAGATCATACCCACTTGAGATTAACTGTGACTTTGAGCCCACCCATGCCCAGCTCCGCCCCATGACGCTCCTCCCTGGATGCTTAGCCAAGGGTATTCTGAAATATACTTAGACGCCACCTGGGGTTTTCCTTACCCTTACTTCTCCCCCTTCACGCCGCGGGTCTAACTTTCGAGCACAGTGTCTCAGGTTGTCATAGTTGTGGAAATTGAAGAGAGACACCAACTTCTAAAATTGTAAGCCAGAGAGATTATTTACTTACTCCTTGCTCTTAGTAGGAGCTAAAAATGGCTTTAGTTACTCATTCAAGAATATTGGGTATTATGTGCAAAGTAACTTACCTGGCAGAAACTGATGCCCCTGTGGCTGTTCCCCAGCTTGTCCAGTGGAGGTGAGAGACACATCATTCCCATGACATTGGGTACCACCAGGAGGATGGCTCCTGACACAGCTGACTTGGCTGGCAGGCCCACCTTGGGGACAAAATTGAAACTGAGGATGAGCTAGAGGTGTCCCAAGTCTGGGTTAATAGTTTATCCCAAATGACTATGTGGGCAAGGCCACACCCACCTCAACCTTTTGGCTTGTTAATTAGCTTTTCCTACTCCTGTCCTTCCCTACCCCCCTTTAAATTCATGGCTTCAGTAAGGAAATATTTATTGGGTATCTACTCCGTGACTGATGCTAGAACTAGGACAAAACCTCTCATTCTGATGATAGGAGATAGACAGTAAATAGGTAGACAAATAGACAAAAATAATCACAGCTTATGATAACACAGAAGAAAAGAAGTAGGAAGATGTGACAGAGAAGTGGGAGGGGCACCACCTGAGGCTAAAAGTGGTCAGAAAAGCCTCTTTCTGGAGGTGACATCTAACCTGAAGTCTAGAGAAGCACCAGCCATGTGAAGGGCCACAGAAGATTGGTCACAACATGTGTTTGTGTTTGAGGGACTTTGTGTTTGGCAAGCCCCTAAGGATTCTCAGCCTAATTGCCTGGCTGGAAGTTAGTGAATGGGAGGCAGGTACAAGCTTCCACCTCTCCACCTTCAGAGACTCAGTGTCCTCTCTGCCTGGCTACGGGCTTGTGGCACACGGATGGAAGGGCCAGAAGCACTTACGTGGAAGGCAAACTGGCCTGAGAAGTCATACATGCCGCAGGAGTGCATGAGGCTGAGGGTGTTGCGCACTGCTTCAGCGCTCAGCACGCTCTCTCCTGTGATGGGGCAGATCCCACCATTGGCCAGGGTGGCTGCCATGACACTGCCTGATTCACAGGTTACCTCCACGGAGCACAGCTAAGGAGACAAGGCAGAGGTGAGGGTGTGGTGTGGACCTGAACACTCTTGGTTGCAGAGCAACGTTCTTGGCATCCTGATCTTTCTACAAGTTCCCTGGTGTTTCCGGAGGAGCATCCCTTTGGGTCAGAGCAAGAAGTACAGCCTGTCCTGTTCCCTTGACCCTGAGTTGAGCGGCAGTGTTTACCTGGAAGTAGAGATCCAGGGCAGCCATCATGTCCACCCCCTTAGGGAAGCACTGCAAGGAAGAAGAGGGGAGGGGAGAGCATCTCTCTTCAGGCCATCAGTAGTCTTTTCACACGGCCAGGATCTCGGCCCAAGTCCCCAGCCCGAACTGCCCTTCCACCAGCCACAGAATTCCCAGGGACTTGCTCTCCCAGCCTCTCCCAATTACCTTCTTTTCCTTTAGATAATAGCCGATGGCATAATTCCGATCCCCCGTTTCCTTCTCTGACTGGAATCTGAAGCAAACACCCAATTTAGTACTTGATGTTTGAGGGGTGGGTGTGAGGAGAAGGGGAAAAAATACCTTCCCTGAGAGAGACAGAACTACATTGCACATGTTAAATTAAATCAACCCCTTTATAAATTCTCAGTAATACTGCCAAACTCCTGGACCCCAGCAAGCACCGGGCAGAGCTTTATTATAAAGTGTAAAAAACAAAACACCCCAAATTGTTTAGTCATCTAGTCTAGACAAACATGGCTTTGAGAGGCTTGGCAAGAAATCCTTACATCACCTCGCTCATTAAGTACTAAATAGAAATAGAGCAAGTTCTTTTATAAGGTAAATAAATGCCAATGAAGGGGCTCAGAGGAAGCTGGGAGGCCAAAGTTCCCTTGGGATTTCTTCCTCCTATGGTTCTATTCTCATATATTCTCTCATATTCTCTCTCTCTCTCTCTCTCTCTCTCTCTTACACACACACACACACACACACACACACACACACACAATGTATTCAGCCAATCCTGTGAACAAGGTCTTACGTGGCATTGCTGAAACCCACGAATTCATTTCCAGCCATTTTGTTCAGATATTGCAATACCTAGAAGAGAAAAAGAGGCATGGGAGGCACCACATGAGTGAGGACCCTACTAACTCTCTGAACTCCTCAGTCTTTTTCCCAGCAAGAACTTCAGGTGCCTTTCTTCTCTGAGGCCAGCAGATCCCCACAGTTCTGGAAATAAGGCTTCTAGTATGGGCTGGTGCACTACCAAAGGGTTAGAGCCAGGCACTGGGGCAGCTGGAGAGGACAACATGCCACGGAGAAAAGCAGCCAGGGGCTGAGTAGCAAGGAAACTTACAAAATCAAACTTCTCTGCTTTGTTACAGTCCATCTGCAGAGAGAGAGAGAGATATCAGTGTTCCAAACCTAGGAAGATGACAGGAGGATCAGAAGGACCCAGTTAAAGTGTTAGACTAGTTTGCTTCTGAAGAGAGAGAGATATCAGTGTTCCAAACCTAGGAAGGTGACAGAGGAGGGTCGGAAGGACCCAGTTAAAGTGTTAGACTAGTTTGCTTCTGGGAATGTGTTAATTTTACAATCACCTTTTTTTTCTTTTTTATTAAAAACACACACCAATAAACAGCTAAGACTTTTTAGTATCCATGTATATTTAGTGACCTTAAAAACAAAATCGCTAAGATTTTATTATCAAGTAATGAATACAAATAACCTCACCCCGTCTACGAGCCTCACTCCCACTTCCATTCTCAGTTCTGCCCCTCATCACAGACTCCCATTTTCATTTTCCTGGTTCCAATCCTGCCCCCAAACTCAACCCCTATTCCTGATCCCATCCCCATTCCTTACACCCCACGCTGGATCCTCACTCTATCCTTTCCCGGACTCCCATAGCCATCTCCAAGACTGGAGTGACAGGAATGGGATGAGGGTGTGTGTTGCATATATTATAATATTCAAGTTTATCAATTATGTTGATAATTGAAATAAAGCTAAAGATTTTAGCTGAAAATCAAGTCCAATAGGGTCTGCTTAGATGGGAATAGAATGAGGCAGGCCCCAGACACAGAGCTGTAGATAGAGCTGTCCCAGAGCATCTGCCCAGCTCTCGAGGGAGCCTGGTCTCCTCCCACCCTCATTACTTCCCGCACATGTCAACTACAGTGTCAACATCACAGGAACTCTGACACCTAAGTCCATGGAGGAAGGGCTCCTAACACCACCTTCCCCAGGAGGAACTGTGATTGGCTCCAGAGCATTGCTGCCCACATTACTCTCAGGTTGTTACTCAAGCCCTGGGAGACCTACAGCTGACAAGCCAGCCTGACACCTTTGCTCAAGGCCAACTCATAGTTCCAGGTGACGTGAATAGCTACCCTGGCCTGGCCATTCACCCTTCCTTCTGTGTGTCCCTCACCCAGAAGTGGCCAATCAGCACCTATTAGTGTTGTCCTCCCCCTGTGTCTGGCATTTGGCCCTTGGTCCTAGGCAGGGGTCAGGACCTGCTCACTTCTCTAAGGGCCAGGAAGCTCTGGGTTCCTGACTCGTGGGTGGGGGCAGGGGTAGAGTTCCTTTTACTGACATCCTCATATGTGCCCTCACTGCCTCCTGGGGATCCTCAAAGGAATCAAAGCCCCACCAGTCTCCCTGGAGAGCTGGACAGATATGAGGGATATAGGAACAGGGGGTTTAGAGAAGGCTAGGGTGGCACTGACCTTGATCAGGGAGCTCACAACAATGGCGCCAGCATTGACCATGGGGTTATGGGGGATTCCTGAGGAAATACAAACCACCCAGTGTCTTATCAGCCACTGAGAAAAAACCTTGTTTACAGTCTGCCTGCTCTGCAGGCTAGACTAGAAAGATTTCTCTGCTGGGGAGGATGGAATGACAGAGCTAATCAGGAAGGGCAGAGAAATAAACAAAAGAGGGTGAGGTGGGGATTTGAGGGGAGCATTTATGAGTCTGGTCTGAGCCCTGGCAGTGCTCACCTTCCTCGTTGAGGGAGAGCTTGTTGTAGCGCAGGCCACTGGGCTCCTTGCCCACAAACGTGTGCACGTAGTCAGTGCCTAGGGTGCTTACAGAGATGGCATAGGTGAGGGGCTTGACGCAGGACTGCAGGCAGAAGGGGATCTTTGTGTGGCCCACGGAGTGCCTGGAGGTAGACAGCTGCCATGAGAGGTCGGCCTATGTTCTGCACCCGGGCCCTGCTTCCCCTCTCTCACCCAGCATCTCACCGCTGACCATCCACAGTACACAGGGAGACGCCCCACAGGTCTGGATTTGACTTGGCCAGCTGAGGGATGTAGGCTGCCACCTGGTCATGAGTGGGTAGAGAAAATGGACAGAATGAAGATAGGGATGTGAAGAAGGGGAACAGAGCTGCTGAGGTTCAGGGTCAGGAGAATCTTTTAGATAAAGGCTAAAATTCTGTTTTCTCTAGGGCAACAGAGTTCTCTCCTGCCTGTTGTTTTCAGAGACACCCAAGACTTAAGTCCTAGAAGACCTTCTCTTTCTGTAGCTCCACTCCTATAGAGAAGGCAGTAAAGTCCATGAAAAGTAAAAAGAAGAATATTCTGGGATCAGCTTCCCTTTTTGGTTCTTAGGCTCAATTATCCTATAAGTCTCTTTCAAAGTTCTATTGAGTCCTTATGCCAAATGTCCCCATAAAAACTTCAAATCCCCTCACTTGCTTTAGAAATTGCATGTATAGAAATACATAAAGCCCTTGTCTCCATTTTTAGAGGTTCTGCCTCTCACCCCTCATCCACTGGATTCCCAGCCCCAGGAAATCTCAGAGAAGCAAGGTATATCTGGCCCAGAGCCCTTGCCCCTCCCCTAGTCCCCGGGCCCTCACTTTGCCTCCAGTGAACTCTCCGGCATCCTCAAAGATGCGATCCACATGGCCCGTGAACTCCTCAAAATCAGGAATGACAAACTTCTTTCGGAATGCCTGGGTCAGGAGCACAATGTTGCTGCTCACACACCTGGATTCCAGACGTGAGTGGGTTAGGGAGCTGGAGAGATGCAGCTGTGACTCACTCTGGAGCCGTGGAAATTTGGAATAAAGGTGTGAGTGGTCATCAGGTTTGGGACCAATACTGTGTGACCTTTGGCACGTCACATTGTCTTTCTGGGTCTTGAGTTTCTTTGCCTCTAAAATGAGGGGCTGGAATAATGTGGAAAGATAGCCCAAGAAAAATAAATACTCGAATAATATGCATAGTAGGTCATCTTTATATTTTAAAAATCCTAAATAAGCATATTTACATATATTCTTATATGTATGTAAATGCATAGGACATTATCTAAAAGATACTAATCTGTTAATAATGTTTACTTCTGGGAAATGGAACTGAGATTGGGGAGACAGGGAAAGGAGAAAATGTATTTCTATATTGTTTGAACTCTTATACTGAGTATGTGCGTACTCATGTGTAACTCGTGTAATAATAAAATAAAACGAGGGGCTGAACTATCCAATCCCTAAGATCCCTCCCTGCTGTTATCGTCTATGTCCAAGAACAATTGAGAGCGGTGCTCTTGTTTCTGGGGCCCTCACTTTTGGAAGAGATCTCGGTCCAAGAGGCCGCCACTGCTGGACTCTCGAACCATGCGGCGCATCTGGCTCATGCAGTCCCGGAGCCGGGGATCTGACGTCTGCAGTCCAGTAGCCTTCAGTGCCTTTAGGGTAAAGAAGAAGCTAATAAGATCAGCCACAAGGACAGTAATACAATCCTAAAAATCTTTCCCAATGAACAACAATTAGCTTAACCCCAACTACTACATTCGGTGTAACAAATGGGTTTGCAAACTAAGAAGAAGAAACATAACAGCTTTGAAAGCTAATGGGGGCTTCCTACCCTTTTTCACCAAGGCAGCTGGTTTCTGAACCCCTTGGATCAAAGTCCCAAACCAATAAGATGGGCTGAGTCAGAGGAGTTAATCTTCCCATCCTGGGGCAGGGATGGGATTGTCTCATCAGCCTAGGCATCTACTATTCTTCATCCTCATGAAGCAACCCATTATTAGCTGCCCTGTACTTGTCCTACCCTGTTTTCCCCACTTTCAAGAGATCCCAAGGGCCTTGGCCAGATAATTCAGTTGGTTAGAGCATCGTCCCCATACGCCAAGGTTGTGGGTTGGATTCCAGATCAGGGCACATACAAGAATCAACCAATGAATGTTTAAATAAGTGGAACAACAAAATCAATGTTTCTCTCTTTCCCTTACTTTCTCTAAAATCAGTAAGAGATCCCAAGGGATTAGGGTTCTGAGCAGGTAGAGAAACTTACAGTAGTGAACTTGTGGATAGGGATTCGTTCCTGTCCCTCAGCAATAGTGTAGAAGAGCAGATCACCCAAGCGAGACAGCATGCCACTCTCTGACGAATCACTGTTTGGGGCAGAGACAGGGGAGGAGGGCAGGAAACTGAGAACTGATCCTTGCTCCTCCTGGAACATGGGCTTATCAGTAGTAGGTATCTTCATTCTAGGCCTCCTCCCTGAGCTATCTGATCTATCCCCATAATGTCAACTTTCACATCTGTCCTGAGAAGTCTTAAATTTTATTCACAAGCTTTTTGTTGTTGTTGCTGTTCCTGGCCTTTAGAGTTTTATTTCTAGCTGCCTTCTAGACATTTCCATTACTAGATGTTCCACAGGAACCACACACTTAACATGTACAAACCTGATGTAATTTCACCTCTGCTCCTCTGCTTGTGTTTCCATCTGGGTTCATAGTGTTACCACTCCTCCAGTTGCCAAGCTGGGAACATGCAACTATTTGGATAATTCCCATACCTTGCATCCATGTTCAGTTGGTAAACAATGCTGGATGAATTTACCTCCATAATGTCTCAAATTGACCCTCTTTTCTTCTCTTCCCTTGTGCCAGCATGGTATAGTAGAAAGAACCAGAGTTTGCACCTCAATAGTTGTGTGATCTTAATATAGATAGTAAGGTTATTTAATACTGCTGAACTGGCTTCCTCATCTATAAAATAAGGGTAGTAATGTCTGCTTTACATGGGTGATGTGAGGCTTCATTAAAATAACATTCCATAAATTCCAAAAACTGTCTTTCACGAAGCAGAGGCTCGGTAAATCATGCTTCCTTATCACCAACTCCTAACGGTACTATACTCTCTTCTTGCCTTCCGACCCATCTTCCACAATGCATGGTCATCTTTCTAAAACACAAATGTCATGTCACTACGGAAAACCTTTGATAGCTCCCTATTGCCTACAAAATAAGTTATTACTTCTTGGTATTATTTCTTGGTATGGCATTGAAGGCTCTTGAGAACCTGCCAACATTCCTTTCCTATTCTTCACTGTGCCCCCACACTCCAGTTATGCCAGGTGGCTCCCAAATGGGCCAGGTATTGTCAGGCTTCCTGGCCTTTGCTTATGCTAAAATTTCTGCATGGAATAACCTCTTTATCCTTCATGTTGCACAGTCCTGCTCATCCTTCAAGGTCCAAATCAAATGTTACTAACTCTTTAAAGGCTTCCCCAACCTCCAGATGCCGCTATACTGCTGGTATGACACAACACATCATCTTATTGACAGAAGAATTTCTCTTGTTCCACTGTTAGGTCTTTGTGTTTTACATATTTTTGTTTTCCTAGCATTGAGCAAAGTCCCTAGCACACAGTGGGTCTTCAAAAAGAATCACCTAGTTACACTTGTAGGAAGTTCTCTGTTCCCCAAATTATCTCTCTAGCTGGCTTATAACACTTAAGATTCCAGGTACTGAAGATTTCTTGGTCTTCAAGAAATGTTATTAATATGTTAACAGATTTAGAGGAATTATTTTATCAGATCATTCCAAATATGACAGCAATTTGAGATTAAGACCCTTAAAAACCCTCTGACCCAACAATTTATCCAGCATTTATCCTGTAGGTGTACTCACATACCTACAAAGTAACATATTCACTGCATTGTTGCTGATAGGTAAGACTAAAACAACCTACATGTGTATCAATAGGGAACTGGATAGGTAAACTATAGTGTACTTATATCATGGACTATTGTGCAGTGTTAAAAAAAAAAAAGAGCCCTGGCCAGGTAGCTCAGTCGTTCTGATACACCATGGCTGCAGGTTTGATCCCAGCTCAGGCCACATACAAGAATCAATCAGTGAATGCATAAATAAGTGGAACGACAAATTGATGTCTTTCTCTCTCTCCCCCTACCTCTCTAAAATCAATAAAAAATTAATGAGGGCATGCATAAATATTGACTTAATATGATGTAATAGTAACTAAAGGAAGCAAGCTATAAAACATTATTTTTAGTATGGTACTATTTATGTTTAAAAGAGAAAAGTATATATATTTGCTTTTTCAGGCACAAAATATTTCTGGAAGACTGATTTATCTCTCCCTAGATGAAGCAGGTGCTGGCAAAAGGGGTGGGAGGGATATTTCCCACTATATATCTTTTTGTAAATTTTGAATTGTTAGCTATATGAATATGCATGTTATCTATTGAATAGGATATATGCGAATATGAATATATTCTCTGTTGAAACAATGCATTAAAAATAAAACAATATTAAAAATCAAGAAGCTTGGCATAGACTAGGCATGTGTATATGTGTTTTGTTCTAGGAGAAATACTAAGAGAGGGGGAAGTTTTCCTGTTTCTGAGGAAATCCAATTGTCACAATAAACATAGTGCCTATAGGGAAGTGAGGATACATGTGGTGACAGAGGAAGGGAGGAAAAAGATATCTTAGGAATAGCTCAAGAAGGAAGATACACAGGAACACTTCGAGGGCAGGTCTTTCTGCCCGAAGCTGAAGGAAGACAGGAAATAATGCCATCCTACTGAATGTGTCTCAAGCCTTAAATAAATTGCACACTCTTGCCCTGGTCGGTATCTCAGTGGTTCGAGCATCGGCTTGCGCACTGAAGGATTTCGAGTTCAATTCCCGTCAAGGGCACGTACCTCGGTTTGGGTTTGCTCCCTGCCCCCTGGTCAGTTGGGGCTCATGCAGTCCATGTGTCTCTCTCACATAGACGTCTCTCTCTCTCTCTCTCTCTCTCTCTCTCTCCCCCCCCCCCCCCCCCCCCTTCCTTCTACTCTCTGAAAGAAATGATGGGAAGAATGTCCTCAGGTAAGGACTAACAAAACAAACCAAAACAAACAAACAAAATTGCACACCCTTTGACCTAGAAATGGATTGATCTACAACATAATGTTGAGGGGGGAAAGCAAAATGTAGAACAATGTATATATTATGACACCATTTGCATAAAAAAGGGAAAATAATATTAACATGTATCTGCTGATATATGCAAAAAATAACTTTAGAAGATTATACAAGATATCAATCTCTGGAGAGCAAACTCTTCTAGCAATTTATTCTAAGAAATAATTGAACAAGTGCACAAGAATATGTAGTAACTAAACTGAAAATTGGTTAAATTATGATACTTCATACAATGGAATCTTAAAATGGCAAAATGGCAGCCATTAAAATAACAATATATACACATATTCAATGATATTGAAAGCTGTTTAAATGGAAAAGATAGATTACTAAATAATATGAATGCCAAGGCCCTATTTTTGTTAAATTTTATATATACATATATAGGATAGGATATGTATGGATATATATCACAAAATTAATTGGAAACTTAATTTTTTTCTTGATGTTCTATTTATCTTGTTTTTCTTTTATAATAAAAACAATAAAGCTAAATATTAAAAAACAAACAAACAATAACCTGAATAATGGTATTTTCTCTTTACTCCCCCTTTCCCCCCAACACAAGAACCCCTCCCCCTTTAGTGCTCTCAGCTCCTTCTGCCCAAGGGAGCATCAGTCCAAGGCCATTAACGAGAGTCCCTGGGAGCACAGGCAGCCTTGGCAGGGGGATCAAGCCTTCTAAAAACACCCTGATCCACCTGACTCACTGGGTAAGGAAAGGGGGCAGGGACCAGGGACACCTCTTGCTCCCCATCCCACAGAAAGTGTGAGGGTGAAGGAGGTTAAGCCTTGGCTCTATCCCACCGTCATTTCTCCCAGGGCAATTATTTGGGGAAAGTTGAGTGGGGGAGTAGATCAGGAGAGAGAGGGCTTATTCTTTAAAGTTGATATGTTCCATGTCTCCTTGAGAAGAGGCCGATGGAAAAGTACAGCATAATAATTATTAATAATAAACACATAAATAATACCATATTGGTCAGAGCAGGGATTCCAGTGGCAGTGAGGTAGTGCTATGTGTCTGGCTACTTTAATTACGGTGTGCACATCTTTCTGAAAGTCATCAGTAGATGTCAATGCCAGGGGAGATGGTCCGTTTCCTGCTCCTGCTATAATAGAGCAGGGGCGACTTGGGCAGCGTCTACATTCACTTCTGGGGAGGGCAGTACTTCCTGTCCTGCCTCTGTCTGTGTCTCAGAGGAAAGAGGCTCAGCCACCAAGTGTTCCTGGGTATTGGGGGTTAGGGCACAATAAGAGCCCCAGGGGAGAGAGCGAGCGAGAGCCCTTTAGATCAGTAAGCCAGGGAAGCACAGATAACAGATCTGATGGGCTCTAGTTTCAGAAATCTGCGTTTTATGCCCCCCTCCCATCCCGCCACTATGATAAAGATTTTCCCCATTCAACAACCAATTGGAAAAACACCCTTATTCACAGATTAGGGAGCCCTGGCAATGCACACACCCAACACTTACGCAAACAACACACGCACCAACGTACTTGCGCACCAATAATACACGCGCATCACATTACACGCCGAGAATGCGCCGAGACACAGACCCCCCACACTGACAGATCCCCCACACCGACAGACCCCCCCACACACACACACCGACAGACCCCAGTACAGCAGGACTCAGTAGGGAGGCTGTCGCGTCCCCACGCACCCCCTAAGATACCCGCGAGGAGGAGAGGGAGGATGCGGCTGGGTGGTGAGCACACAGCCCCGCACTCAGACACGTGCACCGAGAAACACGCCGCGCATCCAGGTTCCCGGCGAGGTACGCACCTGGGACAGGCACCATCCCGAGGACCGACCTGACCAAACGCTCTCCCAGGCGGACGGCATTTTACTGCCCGAGCGCGGCGGACCCAAAACCCCAAATCTAAAGGAAAAGGCATCGCCGGCGAGTGAGCGAAGAGAGGTGAGGGAAGAAGACGAGCTGCGCTCCCGAGGAACGGGACTTGGGAGCTAGTGAGTGGGAGCCGGTGCCCTACCCGTCGCGCAAGCCTTACTGAGCCTGGTGCTGCGGCTGGTGGCTGTGCGGCGTCTCCCTGCCCTGCGCCGCGGCCTCACTGAGGTGGTGCCGGACGCCCCCGCCCAGGAGGGGGCTCCGGCTCAGGTGACCCCAGTCTCCCCTCCAGCAGTGACTGCCGGCCCTGCTCAGCGCCTTCTGCAGAGCCTTCATGGAGCGCATCCCCCTAGCACGTCGCCCGTTCCGGCGGAGCGCCCCGGGCGTCTGAACCGTGGCTGGAAGGAGGGGCGGAGGAATCGGGGACGAGGAAAGGTGGGGGGAAGCTCTGGGATGGAGTGTGAAGCCCGGGAGGTGTCCGAGAGCTGGGGCCCGGTGGGTGGGATTGTAACAGGAGGAGGCGCCTGTCCCTATAAGGCTCGAGCCGCTGTCAGGTGCACCCAATACCCGCTGGCCAAGGGGATGGGTGAGCGGATCCCGGGCGAGGGGAGAACGCGGGCGGAGGGAGTCTCGGTGCGCGGGGAGGAGAGGGCGGGGCCTGAGGGTGCGGATGGACACGGCCGCCGTGCAATCACCGAGGAAGCCAGAACCTCGGGGGCGGGGAAAAGAGGAGCCTACCCAATCAGTGCAAGGGGGCGGGCCTCCCGAAAGCCTGCGGA
>NW_005368921.1:1064789-1067921 GCF_000412655.1 Myotis brandtii
GCCCGGTGAGCTCCGCTCGCCGCGAGGACACGGCGGCCCGGGAGGATGGGGTTCAAAGAGGAAGAGCAGGGGGGTGCCTCTCTACACTAGCGGCCACTTAGTGGCCCTCGACGTTCGGAGGCCAGAAATGGCCCGCAGTGGCCCTCGCAGTGCGGGCGTGGAGGCCAAGTGCTAATCTCCGCCAGGTGGTATCGGCGAGCGAGGAGTCAAAGGCCGGGGAGCGCCCCGACCAGAAACAGCCCCCGCGGTGCTTTAATGAGGTCAGGAGGCCGCGAAAAGCTCACCGCGGTGCTTGCTCAGGTGCTTGGGTTCTCTTATCTATGTCAGTTATTCAGTGGCTGTTTAGGGTGCTTGGGTATTCTTAACTCCGTGCCCTTAAACGTTTTATTTATTTTATTTTTTATTGATTCTTACCAAGAGGAAGGGAGAGGGAGAGAGAGAAGCATCAATTTTTTTTTTTGTCCTTTGAGGCATTTTATTTCCACATATGTATCACATCCCTAGAAAAAGAACCCCAGGATTTTCCCTCCCGTGTGTTTTCGTCTTGCTTCTTCATGCTCCATGATGCCCGCTGAGGTTGTCAGCACAATGAAACCAAATTGACGGGACGGAAGCAAGTTGTTCTGCCATTTTTCTAGATCTTTTAGTTGCACATCAAATCTGGGGCTGATTACTCCACACTTGTTCAACCTGCCTGTGAGGTTCGCAACAATTTTCCCAGCTCTGTGGTCATCAATAATTTCAGATTCGCCAATGTAACCATGCTTCATCATCACAGTCAGAAACCGGACGATGGCTTTGGAGCGCGGCCTGGTGAGAACCTGGCGCTTGCCTCTCTTTTTGGCGTTGTTGATCCTCTTCAGGGCATCAGCCAGGACATTCATGCGCACCATTATGGCCGCTCGGACCGATGGCGGAAAGAGGAGAAGCATCAATGTTGAGAGAATCATTGATTGGCTGCCTCTTGCACGCCCCCTACTGGGGATCAAGCCCATAACCAAGGTACATGCCCTTGACAGAATCGAATCTGGGACCCTCCAGCCCGCAGGCAGACTCTCTATCCACTGAGCCAAACCCACGAGGGCCGCCCTTCAACATTTTATAAACTGTAAAGTACTTCCAAAATCTTAGTTATTTCAATTGCTTGTCCCTGTGTTTCTCAGGGGCCAAAAAGAAGTGATGCATAAAAAGAATTTTGAAAATTCAGCACATTTAGGAATTTTACCATTTGCAGCTAGAAGAACATTCACTGTATCTTCACAAAGCCTAACTCAGCATCTATATTTAGTAGGAACTCGTGTAAATAAGAGCTATCACCTAGTGTGTATAGTGTGCCCACCTTTATATAATTTATCTCATCCTCTTACCAGAGACCTACAAACTAGTTATTAGTTGTATTTTGAAGATGAGGAAACCAAGACTCAGAAATTATGACTTACTTGAATAAATAACCCAGCTAAATAGTAGGGGCAGGAATCAGACCCAGGTCTCTGACGACAAGGCTGTCTTCATGATGCAGCTTTTACCAAAATTAACTGTTAGATTGAATTATTCCAGGAAATGACCTCATCCCCTGAAGGAAGCATTTTATGTGGAAGCATTATGATACAGTGCCGAGAGTTGTCTAGAGGCTGGCTGTGTCACAAAATAGCACTTTTCATTTTGGGATTAAAATGAGCATCAAGGGTAACCATGGGGAAATAAACATCAAAGCCACACGCTGGCGTATTCTGTGGAAAGGTAATTCTCCTTTGCCTTGGTTAGGGTTGGGGGTTTATTTGGTTTGAAACCATATGATGTGACCTTTCTTTGTGTGTGTGTGTTTGTTTTTCTCTTCTGTAGTCATTTCCTATGTTCTCCGATGGGCATGACTCTAATTCAGAAACTCCAGCTTGCCCTGGGCTGGTTCATGCATGGTTTTCGTGACCTTTCTTTGTTTGTGTGTGTTTTTCTCTTCTGTAGTCATTTCCTATCTGTTCTCCGATGGGCATGACTCTAATTCAGGAACTCCAGCTTGCCCTGGGCTGGTTCATGCATGGTTTTCCCCATTAAGTAATTTAAGAAAGTTCTGGGTCCTAATACTTTGTATAAACTCAAGCCAGCATTAGTTTTTCCAAAGGTAACAAGCTAATCTTATCCTTGTTTCATAAGAATGTTATTTCTCTGAAGCTTTTTGAACTGTCAAGAGAAAGATACCGTATCTTAGGGGATTTCTAAACATTAACCAGAAGTTATTTGCTTCCTTTTATTTCCTACTACTGCTTTTTTGAATTAGCCTTAATTATAATCAGTAATTAGTTCCTCACTCTTGTTCTCTCCAGTTCTCTCCAATAATAGGAATTGGTTGGGCAGTGAAGCAAACCTTCCCCATAGAAGGGGAGGTTGTTTGCATAAAGAACTAGCCCCCAGCTGAACTTTGGCCTTTGGACCCATTCTTCTTTTACTACAATATTGCTGCCTTTGCATGAGGATGGAACATGAACCAGTGACTTGGGAGGCCCAAAGCATAGTGTGAAGTATAAGACATTCAAGAAGAACAAGTTTGTCATCCCAGGTGGTTAAGCTTGGCAGCGTTAGGTCCTTTTTTGGTTTCTGATTGAAAAGGACCCACCTAGTTAAATCTGTGCAAAAGTATTAGCCAATTATGACATGGCCAACTATAAATGAGGCTTTTTATAAGTGAAAGAAAACTCTTGCATGTACCTCTAATAGGTTTTTTTAAAAAATATATATTTTATTGATTTTTGCTATAAATGAGGCTTTTTATAAGTAAAAGAAAACTCTTGCATGTACCTCTAATAGGTTTTTTAAAAAATATATACTTTATTGATTTTTTACAGAGAGGAGGGGAGAGGGATAGTTAGAAACATCGATGAGAGAGAAACATCCATCAGCTGCCTCCTGCACACCCCCGCTCCATGCACTGAGCCAAACCGTTTAGGGTTGATTTTGAATTCTTAAATCAGAAAAGCTAAACCCTCTGTGGTACAAAATTGGGAACTTGATGTTTGTGTTCAGAGAATACTTACTTGTTATGATTTATTAGAGCAGTGGTTCTCAACCTTGGCTGCACATTAGAATCACCTGGAAATCTTTTTAAAATCCTGATTTCTGGGCCTCATCCTCCGGAAA
>NW_005368921.1:1068038-1090302 GCF_000412655.1 Myotis brandtii
TTTCCGGAGGATGAGGCCCAGAAATCAGGATTTTAAAAAGATTCCCAGGTGATTCTAATGTGCAGCCAACGTTGAGAACCACTGTATTAGAGGCTCATTTGTTCAATTACTACAAGTGAAGGATTATTTCACCTAAGTTATTTTTTTCATTAATTTTTGTTCTGCTAATGTTACTATTGGTATACTCCTTTCTGTCTTAGTTTCTCCATTTGTAAAGATAATCTGTTTTTCTGGGTAAAATATAAGTACTGAGAACTCTAACATAATCATCTGCCATTCATTCAGTGGATATTTTTCATTGTGCCAGGCCCAGAAATTAAAAGAACAGTTTCTGACTGCCCAGCCAAGGTCGCTCAGTGGTTGAGCATCGACCCATGAACCAAAAGGTCACCAGTTCAATTCCTGGTCAGGGCACGTGCTCAGGTTGCAGGCTCCACCCCACTGGGGCATATGGGAGGCAGCTGATCTCCCATTGATGTTTCTATCTCTTTCTCCCTCTCCCTTCCTCTCTCTTTAAAATCAATAAAAATATATTTTAAGAAAATAAAACAACAACAAAATAAAAAACAGTTTCTGACTATTGGAAGAAATGAGAAAGTCAGTGTTTAAAATTCCTAATGAGCCCTGGCCAGGTAGCTCAGTTGGTTAGAGTATTTTCCCAATATGCCAAGATTGTGGGTTCGATCCCTAGTCTGGGCACATATAAGAATCAACCTCTCTCTCTCTTTCTAAACTAAACTTAAAAAAAAAAAAATCCTAGCTGGTTTGGCTAAGTGGATAGAGCATTGGCCTGAGGACTGAAGAGTCTCGGGTTTGATTCTGGTCAAGGGCATGTACCTCGGTTGCTGGCTCAATCCCCAGCCCTGGTTGGGGTGCTTGTGGGAGGCAGCCAATCAATGTGTCTCTTTCACATCGATGTTTCCCTCTCTCTGCCTCTCCCCCTCCCTTCCACTCTTTCTAAAAATTAATGGGAAAATATTCTCAGGTGAGGATTAACAAAAATAATAAATAAGTAATTAAAATAAAATTTATCATAAAAATGCTAAGATGAAGACATATTCAGAGGAAGACATTTACCTAACTAGGCTCAGGGTAAAAGGGCAGCTGAGGAAAAGGGGGAGGGGCCTAAAGGAATGTTGGGTGATGGGAACCAATTCTGAAAGGATGAGAGATGTTCGCATGGGGATGAGGATAAAAATGTTCCCGACAGAGGTCTCTGCAAGAACTAACAGCATAGTAGAAACATCTGAGGGACTCTAGATCCGTGTGGTTGGAATGAAAGTTTGATTGGGTGTGAGAATGTGAACCAGTGAAGATGAGGATGTTGGTGGGGGTCTGCATTATGAAGAGTTTTCAACACTATGATAAGAATATTCAACTACATCTAAAGGCAGCTCCATAGTCAACCTTTCAAAGCTTCTCTACTTCACTTAAGCTCACCACCCCACTGCTTCACAAAGAAGCCCTCAGTTTCCTGCTGTTACATTTATAACCCCTGCAACTCCAAGTACTATTGACGAGGAGCCTTTCTTCACTCTCAGGTTAATCTCTCCACTTACTTGGCTCTATTTTTCAGCTTCCTCTATAACAGGGGTCCTCAAACTACGGCCCGCGGGCCACATGCAAATACAAAAATTGTATTTGTTCCCGTTTTGTTTTTTCACTTCAAAATTAGATATGTGCAGTGTGCATAGGCATTTGTTCATAGTTTTTTTTTAAACTATAGTCCGGCCCTCCAACGGTCTGAGGGACAGTGAACTGGCCCCCTGTATAAAGTTTGAGGACCCCTGCTCTATAATGACTCCATCCTTCAGCCTTTAAATATGCTCAAGTCTCTACCATCTTAAACAATCACTATACTAGTATTTTGACTCTTTGTATGAGTGTGATTACAAAGTTAAAGTATACTTCAGTTAAGCAGCTTTATGCAATTCAGATTTTTCATCAGTATTGCTCTTCTTTAAAAAATTGTGATATAATTGATATATTTTTACTCTTACTTATATTCCTTCTACCACCAAGTTTTTTGAAAGAGTCATTACACTTACAACTTCTTTCTCACTTCTCATTCATTCCTCAGTAATTGTGAAGCTAAGTGATGCTGCCATTATGTTGCTGGGTTTATGAGCTTTAAGGGATTCATTGGAGTTGAAAATTTAAATATGTTAATCAAGGCCACCAAATAGATTAATAAATTTTAAAATTGCTAAGACATCATTAGTAAGCACATGTATTTGAATAGGATTCAGATTTTGGCTAGAGCACTATGGTGCTGGTGCACATGTTTAAACTTGATGTTAGACCTTGATGGAGTAAATTAAATTTCATATAAATTTGAATGTATCTATGATATATTCCAGTATGCTTTCCTAAACTCCTCTGGTTTAGCAATTGCAAATCCAAATTTTTAGGACTGAAAAAGTATAAATAGGAACATGTGAAAAAATCACAATATATCATCACACTGGTTAGATTTACGATGCCTAAAATACACCTTCTATTTTGTCAAATAATGTCTCCTGTAATTTAGTTTCTCTGATGGCCATAAGGCTAGATTAGAGCAAATCTGAATCATTATAATATGAGCTTGTAGATTTTGCCAGAGTCCCTAAAAATATTTAAAAAAACTCTTTGAAGCCTAAAACTAATTTGAAAGATTTTGAAATAGCAAAAAGAAAAAACTTTCAGATTGTGGTTGATAGCATTTTAATACTTTTTTTTTTAACCTAAAGGATATTAAAGATGTTATACGAGTCTTGTATTACCATATAGTGAACAAAATTATTCTCTAAAAGACTAGCTAAATTAATTTTTAACCACACTTATCTACATTCCACAAGCCATAATTTCTCAAGATCTTATGTAATTTGAAGCTTTTTTACATCATCCACTTTTGCTAAAAGTTGTTACAGCCCTGGCCAGCGTGACTTAGTGGTTAGAGTGCTGGCCTGCACACCAAAGGGTCTTGGGTTCCATTCCTAGCCAGGGGCACATATCTGGGTTGCAGGTTTGATCCCTGGCCTGGTCTGGGAACCTGCTGGGGAGGCAACCAATCGATGTGTCTCTCTCGCATTGATATTTCTCTGTCCTCTCTCCTCTCTCTCTCTTTCTTCCCCTCCCCCCTGCCTTCCACTCTTTCTAAAAATCAATGGGGAAAGAAATATCCTCTGGTGAAGATTAACAACAACAAAAAAGTTATTGAAATTTTTGGATAAAGCAATTTTAGTTAATCAGGTTATTTATATAGTAACTACTACTAAGGTAAGATATTTTCAGAGTTAAGTATATTTATTCATTTATTTGCATTTATTATTCCAGTACAGTTTACTTTAATTTGGATGAAAAAAATCACAGTAAAAGTTACAGAAGGTGCCAAATAAATATATAATGTAAGAAATGATTACTTGCTGTTTTGTGAGAAATATTAAATACAGAAATTGGAAAAAAGTAATATTTCATATAAATTGTCTGGGATAGTTACAATACTGGTACTTGATTTCAGATTTTTCTAAAGTATATCTTAGTTTTGCTTTGCACAATTCTCATGTCTCTGTAGCAAAATTAAAAATGATTCTAAAACTATTTAAGGACCTAGAAACAACCCTAGTGTCCATCAGTAGATGAGTGGATAAAAAAGCTGCGGTACATTTACACCATGGAATACTATGCAGGAGTAAAAAAAAGAAGGAACTCTTACCCTTTGAGACAGCATGGAGGGACCTGGAGAGTATTATGCTAAGTGAAATAAGCCAGTCAGAGAAAGACAAGTATCACGTGATCTCACTCATATGTGGAATCTAATGAACAAAATAAACTGAGGAGCAAAATAGATTTAGAGACATAGAAGCATGGAACAGACTGTCAAATATCAGAGGGAAGGTGAGGGTCGGGGGTGGGAAGAGATCAACCAAAGAACTTGTATGCATATGTGCATAACTCCTGGACACAGACAATAGTGTGGTGAAGGCCTGGGGTGGGGAGTGGACTAGAATGGGTCAATGGGGAAGTAAAGGAGACATATGTAATACTTTCAACAATAAAGACTTTTTAAAAAACCAAGGAACTCTATAGGATCACGGTGTTTAACAGAATTTTCATTACTCAGCATACAAGCTCAAGAAGAGAGGAAAAATGGGTCATAAAATGATCAAATAGCCAACTTTTACTAGGACCATTTTCTTTTACTATTGTATTTATTCATCTGGTTCAAAATTCAAAAGGTACAAAAAGGGCATTTAGTGAAGTAACTCCTGTTTCTGTTTCCTAGACACCCGCTTTCCTTCCCCAGAGGCAAACACTGTGATTGGTTTTCTATATATCCTTTCAGATATATTTTATTCACTACTAAGCAATTATATATTTTCTCTTTTACACAATTGGTAGCATACTATAAGCACTGTTTTGTATTTTTTTTCTTTAAAACCTTTTTTACTATACATCTGGAGAACCTTCCAAATCACTACATAATGTGCTCCCTTCTATGGTTATGTAGTCTTCCATTGTCAGGATGTATCATTATTATTTTAAAAGTCTCCTCTTGGTGAATATTTGTGTTGTTTTCCATGTTTTGTCTTAATTAGAGTGACCATATTTCCTGGCTTGCGTGGAAATATTAATATAAATATTAATAGTGCCTTCTCTCTCTTTCAAAACTATCCCAATTTGAGCAATATGTTCTATGGCTACCATGGCTATTACAATGCTGCTGCAGTGAATGAGTTTATATATCTTGTAGTTTTGCAGGTTGCAGAGATAACTGTAGGATAAATTCCTAGAAGTAGAATTTCAGAGTCAAAAGGTGTGTGTGTGTGTGTGTGTGTGTGTGTGTGTGTGTGTTGTGTGTGTGTGTGTGTGTGTGTATTTGTAATTTTGAGAGCTGTTGCCAAATTGTCCACCATATTGGTCATACCCTTGTAAGAAAGTACTTGTTTTTCCACCCTCACCTCAGGTGATTTTGTTTGTTTGCCATTCCAATCAGTGTAAAATGGTGTCAGTGTTGTTTTTATTTACTTTTAAAAAATTATGAATGAGGTTGAGCATCTTTTTACATATTTAACAACCATCATACTTCACTTTTTATGTATTCAAATATTGGCTATTAGAGTTTTGATATTGATTTGTAGGAACTCTTCATATGTTTTGGAAATTAGCCTTTTGTGAAATGAGTTGAATATTTTCTTCCCTCTCCTGCTTCATAATGTGACTTTTAGTTTTCCTTTTGTGGTTTTTGCCATTAGGTATTTTTTATCATTATGTAGTCAGATTTCTCAATTTGTATTTTCTATTCAACGAATATCACCAAAATCCATTATTCAACTGGAAATTCACATTTAATTTTTCATTTCCTCATCTGTCACATCCTTTAATAGGTCTCAAATTAATCCACTTCTCCCCATTCCCGTTGTTACTACCCTGTTAAACTTCTCAATTTAGATCTCTCTCCTATCAGTTTCACTCACTTTCAAGTGTAGCTACAAGTGATCTTTCAGAAATGCAAATCTGGTTATGTTATATTTTTGTATAACCCACTAATGATTCCCCAACGCTAACATAATTTAAAATACAATAAAAAGTGAAGGGGAGGGGGTTAGAGATCAAGACAGTCAGCAAATGTGTTACTTTTGACTATGGGGAAAATTAAAAGAACAAGAACTAGAGAAGAACCTAGAGTTCAGAGGAAGAGCTTTTGTTTGTTTTGCATGTATGTGTGTTTTTCTTTTGACTTTTAAAAGTAATTAATGTGCTGAGGAGGGAAGCCAGTAGAGATGAAAAGGTTGAAGATAGTAGAAGAATATTACATGCTAAGAACATTGGGAGAAAGTGAGGTAGAAAGCTGGGGACTAAGAGAAGGCAGTAACTAGGGTGGGAAATATCTAAGAGCCTGCTGAGATTAGAAGTTTTGTAGTAGAAACATTTACACAGAAAAAAATACACCCGGTTTTATATATGGGAGTGCTATGAAACTTTCAAAGAACAGATAATCCCAAACTTGTGTACTTTGTTCCAAGAAATAGAAAAAAGGGAAACTTCTTTTATTAATTTAGTATAATCTTTAAAACAAAAACCCGATAAGGACAGCATAAGAAAAGTAAATTATAAGACATAAATGCAAAAGTATATATCTCAAAGATGCTAGAATGGATTAACACTGGGAAGAAATATGCATAATTTACCACATGAACAGATTAAGAGAGGAAATCTGTTTGATCCTCCTGATCATTGCAAAAAAAGTATTTGATAAAATTAAATACTATTCATTTTCAAGGCTCTTAGCAACAGAAGGAACATTCTGATAAACCTGATACAGGCTTTATCAGGAAACAGGCCTGGTATCAAAACTTCCATTAAATATTTTATTGGAGGTTTTTTGTTTTAAAACAAATCTATTTTTTAAAATATATTTTTATTGATTTCAGAGAGGAAAGGAAAGGGAAAGAGAGATAGAAACATCAGTGATGTGAGAGATTCATTGATGGGCTGCCTCTTGCACGCCCCACACTGGGGGATCGAACCTAGAACCCATGCAAGTGCCCTGACCGGCAATCGAACTGTGACCCCCTGGTTCATAGTTCAACGCTCAACCACTGAGCCACACTGGCTGGGCCTTATTGGAGGTTTTATTGTCCAATAAGACAAGAAAAAGAAATAAATGGTATAAGGATTATAAGAAAAGAAAGAAAATTGTCATTATTTACAAATGGTATTTATGAGGAAAATCTAAGTGAATCTATAGGTAAATTGTTGGGACTAATAAGAGAGTTTAACAAGGTTACTAGATCAAAGATCATTGTCCATAATTCAATAGTGTTCCTATACTGAAGTAATAATTATGCTTATTTTTTTAAAGTTGCATTGTGATAACATTAGAAACTGAGAAGTACATATGAGCAAACCTAACACAGGCTGCATACGAATTTTATGGTAAAATTATTAAATGGAAAGGTATACCATATATTGCAAATTCGAAGATGGCTCCCATGATCCCTGCCGGGTGATATTCATGCCCTTGTGTAATCCCCTCCTCTTGAGTATGACTGGACTTATGATTTGCTTCAAACAAATAGAATATGGCAAAGGTGACTCTCCCTTGTTGATTCCATGCTGTGAGCTGCCGTGAGGAGAGGGCCGCATGGCAAGGAACTGAAGGCAGCTCCCAGCAAGAAACTGCAAGGAATTGAATGCTGCCAAAACTCATGTCACAGACGGGCTCATTCCCAGCCTGGAGCCTGAGATGAGAACTCAGCCCTGGCCAATACTCTGCAGCCTAGATAGGCCATCCCTAAATATCTGACCCATGGAAACTGAGAGATAGTAAACGTGTTGCTTTACACCACTAAGTTTGCAGTAGTATTGTGATGCAGCCAATGGATAACTTATAGACATCTTAAGTGGAGGGAATAACTCAGTATCAAAAAATGGAGGTTCTCAAAGTAATTTTTTAAAATATATTTTTATTGGTTTCAGAGAGGAAGGGAGAGGGAGCGAGGGAGAGAGAGAAACATCAATGATGAGAAAGAATCATTGATCAGCGGCCTCCTGCATGCTCCCCATTGGGGATCGAGCGTGCACCTGGGCATGTGCCCTTGACCAGAATCAAAACTGGGACCCTTCAGTCTACAGGCCAATGCTCTGTCCACTGAGCCAAACCAGCCAGGTTTCCTTAAAGTAATTTATAAATTTAACACAATTCCATTAAAAATCTCAACAGCATTTTGCACAGAATTTGCATGAATCCTAACATTTTTGTGGAAGACAAAACAGAGCAGACATCCTTGCTTTGTTCCTGGTTTTAGGGGGAATGTAGTCAGTCTTTCAGCATTAAGTATGATGTTAACTGCAGGTATGTTTTTTTTATTTGTTCTTTATGAAATTGAGAAAATTTCCTATTAGTTGAGAGATTTTATCATGAATGATTATTAGGTATTGTCAAATGCTTATTCTATATCTACTGATGTGGATTTTGTCCTTTATTCTATTAATATGTCATATTGTATTACTTTGATTTTTGGATATTTAACCAGCCTTACATTCTTGATCATAATGTATAACCTTTTTTTATATATTTCTGAATTCAATCTGCTTATATTTTGTTAAGATATTTTACATCCATATTCATAAGGGATATTTGTATATAGTGTTTTTTATGATACCCAGTCAGCTTTTAACCGAATAGTCTTAGTGACTTTTGATAATCATTGCCTAGATCAGCTGTTTCACTAGGGGTTGCAAAGTGCTGCTGTTCTGTCATTCCTTTTTTGTTGTTGTTAACCTTCACCCAAGGATATTTTTCCCATTGATTTTTAGAGAATGTGGGAGGGACAGAGGGAGGGGAGGGATGGAGGGAAAAAGAGGGTGGGGGGGGGAGAGAGAGAGAGAGAGAGAAACATCGATGGGAGAAAGACACATCGATTGGTTGCCTAAGTTGGTTAGGTAATTCCTCTAAAGGTGATTGGTTAGAGTTTTAAAAATTTAGCCCTAGCCGGTTTTCTCAGTGGATAGAGCATCGGCCTGTGGACTGAAGTGTCCTAGGTTCGATTCCAGTCAAGGGCACATGCCCAGGTTGTGGGCTCGATCCCCAGTAAGGGGCGTGCAGGAGGCAGCCAATCAATGATTCTCTCTCATAATTGATGTTTCTATCTCTCCCTCCCCCTCTCCCTTCCTCTCTGAAATTAATAAAAATATGTTTTAAAAAATAAAAATAAAAATTTATTATGCCAGCGGTGTGGTTGAGCATGGCCTTATGAATCAGGAAATCATGGTTCCATTCCTGGTCAGGGCACATGCCTGGGTTGTGGACTCGCTCTCCAGTGTGGGGTGTGCAGGAGGCATTCTTTCTCATCATTGATGTTTCTCTCTCTCTCTCTCTCTCTCTCTCTCTTCCTCTCCCCCCCCTAAAATCAATAGAAATATATTTTTAAAATTTTATTATGAATTTATGAACTTTAATAACTTTGATGTGTTTACATTCTTTGCAATTGTTATTCTTTTTGATGCTCAAATTGTCCCATCTTTGGCAGTGGGAATCGCCTCTAATTGACTCTTGAATTTCTTCACACCACCCTAGTAGTTTTGTGGGTTTTATTTTGATGGTTGACAGATTCTCTTTTTTTTATTATTGATTTCAGAGAGGAAGGGAAAAGGAGAGAGAGATAGAAACATCAACAATAAGAGAGAATCACCGATCAGCTGCCTCCTGCACGCCCCCCACCGGGGATCAAGTCTGCAACCCTGGCGTTTGCCCTTGACTAGAATCAAACCGGGACCTTCTAGAGTGCAGGCCGACTCTCTATCCACTGAGCCAAACCAGCCAGGGCGACAGATTCCTTTATTAACAATAAAAACTTCACATTTGTTACAATAGAAAAATAAATGTTTTAATGAATACTTAAATGAAAACTAGGACCTCATAGTTTTTAATGTGGATTTTTAATGTGTGCTAGGTTTGATGTATATCTTAGAAGAACTTGCTAGAATCATTAGGGTATAACTGTAAAAAAGTCATTTACTTAATAGCTTTCCCAAATAGTAGTTCCCCTGAAATTAAAACAGAAAGTAAAATTTCTATTTATATCTATGTTTATTTATTTACCCGGGTGTATGCCCTGACGGGAAATTGAATCGTGACCTCCTGATTCACAGATCGAGACTCAACCATTGAGCCACACCAGCCAGGCTATACCTACATTTAGATATGACTCACAACACGTATCAATCTTAATTTTATGATTTTGATATTACCTCTTACAAGGTACTCATTAAAAATTCAAATCTTGCCCTAACCGGTTTGGCTCAGTGGATAGAGCGTCGGCCTGCAGACTGAAAGGTCCCAGGTTTGATTCCGGTCAAGGGCATGTACCTTGGTTGCGGGCATATCCCCAGTGGGAGGTGTGCAGGAGGCAGCTGATCGATGTTTCTCTCCCATCGATGTTTCTAACTCTCTATCCCTCTCCCTTCCTCTCTGTAAAATCAATAAAATATATTTTAAAAAAATTCAAATCTCATTTTGAGATCATTAATTTGAGGTATGCAGTAAAACAACCCAGCAGTTTTTGATAGCTTCCTTCCTTACTAGTATGAATATGCTTTGTATATATTGTCTTTTCTTAATTTTACCATTGTATCTTTCGGATATATTCCTGTGAATAGAACTGTTAGGTTGAAGGGTAAAAGCATATGTAATTTGGCTAGATAGGGTGAAAAAAAGGAGTTATGCAATTTGGCCCTTCCACAAAAAATATATACAAGTGCTATTTTAACACAGTATCTCCAACAGTTTGTTGTTAGGCTTTTGGATTTTTGCCAGTCTGATAGCTGAGAAACAGTGTGTCTCCGTGTAGTTTTAATTTACAGTGATGGCGAACCTATGACACGCGTGTCAGAGGTGACACGCGAACTCATTTTTTTGGTTGATTTTTCTTTGTTAAATAGCATTTAAATATATAAAATAACTATCAAAAATATAAATCTTTGTTTTACTATGGTTGCAAATATCAAAAAGTTTCTATATGTGACACAGCACCAGAGTTAAGTTAGAGTTTTTCAAAATGCTGACACGCCGAGCTCAAAAGGTTCGCCATCACTGATTTAGCATATTTTTATGTTCAACAACACATTTTAACACATTATGATAGTGAGCCTACATTAACATATAAAGAAAGAAATATGCCATTAGCTATCTAAAGCTTAATGAGTTGGCTCTGACCCTCAAGCTGCACGTATGTACTTAGATTTGCAGTAAGGAATAAGACAGAATATCTCATACTTATAAAATGCTTTGTAATCAACAAAGTCCTTTTAACAGTCATTATCCGATTTGACTGTCATGTGTAGAGGTTCAGAACAGTCCTCCCCAAAATGTGCTACTTTGGCATGTGAATTATTTTGAGCTGAAGGTATTCAAGCCCTGCAGGCTCACAAGAAACATTTAGTTCTCCCTTAAAGAATTTAAATTAGGGGCCTTGCCCATAATTAGAGTTATCACCAGAAATAATTTTTTATGACCTACCTATAGGGCAGGGCAAACTGTCTAATTACTGAACGTCTGCTTTTCTTATTGTCCTGCAATGACCTTCTCCCTTCTGAAGCCCAACGTGACCTCTTAGCTTAGAATGTCAAATACACCACATTTTCCTTTTCTGTCTTTGAACCTCTTGTGTAGGTGGGGTCTCTGATTCTCTCTGTATGTGGTGTTCCCATGCATACGTATATATTCAATTTCTTTTCTCATTAATCTATCTCATGTCTATTTAAATATTAGACCGACTGAAAAAAACCTAGGAGTGTGCAGGGAAGTTTCTTCCTCCCCACAATGATAATCTCTGAGAGAGCTCAGATACTATGTTCATGTTGTAGAAGAGGAAACTGATATTTTAAAATCTTTTTAAAAATATTTTTTATTGATTTCAGAGAGGAAGGGAGAGGGAGAGAGAGTTAGAAACATCAATGATGATAATCACTGATGGGCTGCCTCCTGCACACCCCTTCCTGGGGATTGGGCCCGCAAACCTGGCATGTGCCCGTGACTGGAATCAAACCCAGGCCCCTTCAGTCTGCAGGTCAACGCTCTATCCATTGAGCGAAACCAGCTAGGGCAGGAAACTGATATTTTAAAATATTGAAAATTTCCAGTTTAATACAGCAAATGGCAGAGCTAGGTTTAAATTTCAAACTTTTGATCAGAGTACAAATTCTATGCTTTGTTTTCCTGTTACAGTATTTGCTAAAAGATGCATGACCTATTTTATCCAAGAGATGGCAGTGTTCTCTTAATAGTCATTGGGAATTCTCTTTCCCATCGGAGATGCTTAAAAGGAAGTGAAAATTGTATTCTTTCAGCTAACATTCCTGAGCATAAAGTATGTTTAGAAGTTAAAGATAAAAAGATTAGTAAACTTGGTGTTTGCTTCCTAGGAGCTCACAGTCTGGGTCCAAGAGGTGGGGCAATCAAGCAGAGTTAAAAACATAAAAATTTTGTACAAAATGCCAAACCAGCTAGGGACTACAAATTTATTTATTTTTTAAAAATTTAATGACATTAAACACAACTGCTACAAGGGAAAAACCATGATAAAGAGGAGGCACCAAACTTGTTTCATAACTGATCCTGACAAAAACTCAAAGCAGGGCCTGCATTAGATGCAAAATTGCAGGTTATTTCCGGCTCTTTACCTCTAAGTAAACTACATAAACACATGTTTACTCTGCTTTATCAATTCCCCTGTGGTGAGAATGTCATCCTGGATGAAGAAAGGTAGGTAGGCAGTTAAATGTATGTAACATAAAATACAGTAACGATTCGACATGAAATACTAGACTTAGAGGCCAACACCAAATATAAGATATGCATCTTTAAAAACATATTAAAACTCCAGATTTTACCCACCAGCTTCTTTAAGGCGGGCATGCCTAATAATGAGTTTTCTTTGGCTGTTTTTTTCTCCTTGAAGAATATTATGTTAACTGCTAGAGAACAGTTCTCTCCTCCTCCAGTCCAACAGATTTAATTAAGCTGCTAAAGCTTTGGAAAAACAGAATTATTTGAGCAAAGAGGAAATGTGATTGTCACATTTTATAGTTAACCTGTCACTCATATGATTTGGCAAAGGCGATGCTCCCATTACAGATTTAGGATTAAACCCTTTTGCAGCAGGAAGGTAGGAACATGAGTCCTAGATTTTGGCCTAAGCAAAACACTGTCTCTTCAGAACTTGGGTTATCTATGGGGAACTAGACAGTTGCAATGCTAGTTATTCCAGCTATGATTAATTTTAGCTATGCTGTAAAGAAACAAAAACTGTATCATCTTAACACTGCTTAAACACATGCATGCACGCACGTACGCACGCCTGAAGGATTTTATACAAAAAATTTCATGTCGGCAATGGGCATTTCCAAAAGGCAAAAGGTTCTTTAAATAAAAATCTTGTGAAAAATAAAATTCAAAATCTGCCAAGCACAAAACAGCAGAAGATGAGATGCTGCTCTGGACAGGGACCTTCACTGCTAATGGGGTGAGACACATGGACTGTACTGGATACCTTAGAGACTCTGGAACCGCTGGTGGCTTCGCTCGTTCCTGTCAACCCACTGAGTCAGACTGTATCTTTCCAGAGGTTTCTGTCGGGACCGGGCATAGTTTTGAATGGTGAGGTCCGAAGGATGCGGATGGTTATGCATATGATGAACTTGATCCATCAAAGAACACAGTTCCACCAAGGCACCTTGGTTAGAATCCACTGAGTCTTTTATATGATGAGCAAAAATCCTGACGTAAGTTTGCTTCTTCCGTTCTAGATCTGATTGTGAAAACGTCAAAACATTAGTCCTAGTTTTGGCTTGTAGAACAGGAATAACTTTGCCTATTCTCTCAGGAACTTTCAGCTTCCCAGAATCCTTGTCAAGAATATCTTTGTTTGGTGAACTGGTAACAACTGTAAACTTCATTTCACAACTTGATTTATGTGATCCATTTCTCCAGGATGACCCTAAATGAGGAGTCTCTGAATGGTCCAAGATCTGAGTGATTATAGGTGTAGGTTTCTTACTATCAGGCATACTTTTTTCACGGACAGTTTGTTGAAAGTTATTACTTGAAGGAGAAGGGAGCGAGGGCCCATCCCAGGAAGAGTTATTGGGGATGATCCCTTCAGAATTAGTGCAAAGTTTGCTCTTTTTTGGGCTAAGACCATCTTCTCTCATCCCTTCTCCAAGGGAGGAGGGTTTTTCAATATCTTTGGGTGTATCAGTCTTGTCCTTATTAAGCACAACATCACAAGCTGTTGGATTAAATGGTGCAACAACTGTTAATTTTACAAGATTCTTTTCTAGTGCAAAGGGTCTGTTTAATGGTTTTGCAGGAGTTGGTCCCTGACCAACTAATGTACTCTGAGGTAATTTGAAGAGGCCAGGAGTCTCAGCTACTGGTCCAAGGCTGTCCAATGTATTTTCCTCATCCTCATCTGTAGATCACCATCCCTCAAGTACTTCTCTATCTCTTCCTCCGTGAAGCTGAAATGGCCATCATCTCCTTCACTCAGGTCCAGCAAGGAGTCATCCAATACATCCTCATCCAAGGAACCCCTAGAGGGCACTAGTGGGCACATCATATCTCCGGAAGCGGGGCCAAAGCCTGGGCGAAGACCTCTACAAATTTATTTTTTTTTAAGTATCATATTTTGCTCAACAGCTTTTATTTTATTTATTTATTTTTATGTATTTTTATTGATTTCAGAGAGGAAGGGAGAGGGAGAGAGAGATAGAAACATCAATGATGAGAGAGAATCATTGATTGGCTGCCTCCTGTACACCCCACACTGGGGATCAAGCCTGCAACCCCGGCATGTGCCCTCACCATGAATCGAACCGTGACCTGCTGGTTCATAGGTCAGATGCCCAACCACTGAGCAACACTGACATAATTAACTCCGCCCCCCCCTCAAATTCATAATAAACTTTTGACATCAGTTCACAGTCTGGGTCATTTTACCTCCACAGCTGTCAACTTGGACAGATTGTAAAAACCTAGAGTTTTGTATTAGTTCATGTAAAATAGAATTTATTTGATGCTGCCTACTTTTAGAGCAGAGAAATGGTGTTAAATCTTAGGATGCATGAAAACCCCACATTTTTTCCTACATACATTTCTATTTCTTAGAGTAATAGGACTCTAGCGAAATGGGAGTTGAGGTGTCTTGTATCTAGTGTGCTTTGGTGTTCTGTATTATGTTTTCCTTTTTTCTAGAGAAAGAGATGGTTCATCAATTTCCAGGAGATTGAAAGTTATGAAAAGAATTTCTGAATAATCAGATTGTTTGGAAGGCAGAGAATGAAAAGAAATTAGATTGAAACTTCTTATTCGGTATTGCTAGTTATAAAGTTTAGTCTGCCTAGTTCTCATATAATCTTTTCTTAAAAACATTTTTTAATCCTCACCCAAGGAAATGTTTTTTATTGATTTGAGAGAGAGGAAGGGAGAGAGAGAGAGAGAGAGAGAGAGAGAGAGAGAGGAACATGATGTGAGAGAGAAACATTGATGGTTTGCCTCCTTTATGCACCCTGACTTGGAATGGAACCAACCACCTTTTGGTGTATGGAGCTACACTCCAGCCAACTGAGCAACACTGGCCAGGGTCTTTTAAAATAATTGTTCGTCCTGTGCACCAAGAGATTGCTGGTTCAATTCCTGGTCAAGGGCACATGCCTGCGTTTCTGGCTGCATCCCCAGTACGGGGCAAGCAGGAGGCAGCCAATTGATGTTAGGCTCTCAAATCACTGTTTCTTTCCCTCTCCCTTCCTCTCTCTCTAAAAATCAATAAACTATTCTTAAAATTTTTATTGAATTTATTAGGGTGACATTGGTTAATAAAGTTATATAGGTTTCAGGTGTACAATTACATAATACATCATCTGTATATTATATTGTGTAGTCACCACTCCAGTTCAAGTCTCCTTCCATCACCATTTATCCCCCCTTTACCTGCTCCACCTCCCCTCTCCCTTTCCCTCTGGTAATCGCCATACTGTTGTGTGTCTGAGTTTTTTTCTTTCTTTGCCTAATCCCTTCACCTTTTTCACTCAGCTCCCCAAGCCCCATCCCCTCTGACTTGTATCTTTTGAGTGTAACTAAGATACTAGTTTTTGGAAATGTTCACTTCAGATCACCAAATCTGGGTTATACAATACCCAGAGGGCTACACACTGGGGACAGTAGAGTAATTAATCATAATGGAGCTAACATCTATTGAGTGTTTACCAAGTGCCTGGCACATTTATTTGTTTGTTTATTTATTTATTTATTTTTTGTTAATCCTCACCCGAGGATATTTTTCCCGTTGATTTTTAGAGAGAGTGGAAGGGAGGGGGAGAGACAGAGAATTTATTTATTTATTTATTTATTTAATCTTTTGTTAATCCTCACCCGAGAATATTTTTCCATTGATTTTTAGAGAGTGGATGGGAGGGGGAGAGAGAGAGAGAGATTGATTGGTTGCATCCTGCACAAGGCCCAGGGATGGAGCCTGCAACCCAGGTGCGTGCCCTTGACCGGAATTGAACCTGGGACCCTTCAGTCCACAGGCCAAAACTCTATCCGCTGAGCTGGTCATTTGCCTAGGGCTCATATTTAATTTTTTTGAGGAAACTCCATACTGTTTTCCATAATGGCTGCACCAGTCTGCATTCCCACCAGCAGGGCAGTAGGTTTCCCTTTTCTCCACATCTTCTCCAGCACTTGTCATTTGTTGATTTGTTGATGGTAGCCATTCTGACAGGTGTGAGGTGATACCTCATTGTCATTTTAATTTGCATCTCTCTGATGATCAGTGACTGAGCATTTTTTATATGTCTCTTGGCCATCTGAATGTCCTCTTTGGAGAAGTGTCTATTTAGGACCTTTGCCCATTTTTTAATTGGATTGTTTGTTTTCCTTTTGTTAAGTTGTATGAGTACCTTATATATTTTGGATATTAACCCTTTATCAGATGTATCATTGCCAAATATGTTCTCCCATACAGTGGGCTCCCTTTTTGTTTTGTTGATGGTTTCTTTTGCTGTGCAGAAGCTATTTATTTTGATGTAGTCCCATTTGTTTATTTTCTCCTTCCTTTCCTTTGCTAGACAGTGGTCGGCAAACTCATTAGTCAACAGAGCCAAATATCAACAGTACAATGATTGAAATTTCTTTTGAGAGCCAAATTTTTTAAACTTAAACTATAGAGGTAGGTACATTGTTATTAACTTAATTAGGGTACTCCTAAGGCTTAGGAAGAGCCACACTCAAGGGGCCAAAGAGCCGCGTGTGGCTCATGAGCCGCAGTTTGCCGACCACGGCCCTAGGAGATGTATCCACAAACATATTGCTATGAGAAATGTCTGAGATTTTGCTGACTGTGGTATCTTCTAGGATTTTTTTATGTTTTCATGAGTTACATTAAGTCTTTTTTCCATTTTGAGTTTATTTTTATATATGATGTAAGTTGGTGGTCTAGTTTCTTTCTCTTTTTTTTTGCACGTATCTATCCATTTTCCCCAGCACCATTTATTGAAGAGACTGACTTGACTCCATTGTATGCTTTTTTGTCCTTTGTCAAATATTAATTGAGTGTAATGGCTTGGATTGATTTCTGGGGTCTCTGTTCTGTTCCATTGATCTATATGCCTGTTCTTGTGCCAGTACCAGGGTGCCTCTAATTTCTGAACCTTTCTGTAATTTTAGAGGAGAATCATCTTTTTTCCTTGTTTTCTTTCTATTAGGTTTTAGCTTTTTTCTCTCTTCTAAGTTATATATCATTTATCTATCTGGTCTCCAGCATCTAAAATATTGGGATCTGTTATCTGTTTTCTTTTTGTCTTTTTTTATACCTCTAACATTTATGACTTTTTTATTCCTTTTATAATAATTTTAGTTGGATTTGGGAGGCGTTAGAGAAAATTACATATATTCAATTAAAAATCTCCTATTCACTCTTCATCTCCTTCCAATATGGTTTCTGTCCCCACTGTCCCACTAAAACAGGTCATCATAACCATCAGGTACTTTCCCCCCAGCTTTATTCAGATATAATTGACATATAACATGTGTAAATTTAAGGTGTAGCAATATAATGATTTGATACATGTACATACTGCGAAATGTTTACCACACTAAGGTGAGTTAACACAACCTTCACCTCACATAATTATTTTGTTGTTGTTTTTGTTATGGTGAGCTCATTAAAGCTCTACTGTCCAGAAAATTTCAAATATACAATACAATATTGTTAACTATAATCACCATGCCATACATTAGATTCCTGGAACGTATTCATTTTATAACTGGAAGTTTGTACCTTTTGACCAATATTTCCCCATTTCCCCCACCCCTCAGCCCTTGGCAACCATCATTCTACTCTGAGTTTGATGTTTTTAGATTCCACATATAAATGAGATCATACAGTATTTGGCTAGAATTCTCTGTATAACTTATTTCACTTAGCAAAATGCCCTCCAAGTCCTTCCAAGTTATGTCAGGATTTACGTTATTTTTTTTTTTTTATGTCTGAATAACATACCATTATCTATACTAATAAAAGGTAATATGCTAATTAGGGCGGATGTCTTCCGGATGTCCATCCGGACAAAGCCACAGTGGCTGTGAGGCCCGGGGCTCAGGCAGCTGTGAGCCCTGGCAGCTGCGAGGCCCAGGGATCAGGCCTCACAGCCGCCGCAGCCAGCAGTGGCAGCAGCATCAGGGTGATGGGGGCAGCGCCTTCCCCTGATCATCCCAGTCACCTCCCACAGAGGGAGGCCAGACTGTGGCCGTCAGTAGGACATCCCCTGAGGGCTCCCAGACTGTGAGAGGGGGCAGGTCAGGCTGAGGGACCCCCCCCCACCCCCCGCAGTGCACGAATTTTCATGCACTGGGCCTCTAGTGTAAAATAATTGTGAATAATATTTGGATACATTTTACATTATTGTCTTCATCTTTAATAATCAAATTCTCTTTTATTGAATTGATATAACATTTTAATCCATTCTCTATCATTTGAATCTCTTCTTTTTTTCCTCCCAGGGTATTAATTGTTATTTTTAATCTTGGTAAGAGAAATAAAATTAGTAAAGGACTATTGGGTACCCTCTAAACTAGGGGTAGAGAACCATTTTTCTGCCAAGGGCCATTTTGATATTTATAACATAATTCGTGGGCCATACAAAATATCAATTTAAAAATTAGTCTGCTGTATTGGTCAAACATTTATTTTTAATTTTTATTATTTTTAAATTTTCAGGCAGTGCCAGGCTGGCCAAGGCCGGTGCCAGCGGGGGGCCCTCTGATTGCCCCGCTGGTCACCCCACAGATCCACCCTGATTGCCAGCCATGCCTAGAGATCCTACCCATGCATGAATTTCGTGCACCGGATCTCCAGTGTGTGTGTGTGTGTGTGTGTGTGTGTGTCATCAGTAGGACATCATTAGGACATCCCCTGAGAGCTCCCAGACTATGAGAGGGGGTAGGCCAGGCTGAGGGACCACCCCACCAACACCAGTGCATGAATTTTCGTGCACAGGCCTCTAGTCCTATATAATAAAAGCCTAATATGCAAATTGACTGAACGGTGGAACGACCTGTGGAACAACCGGTTGCTATGATGCACACTGACCACCAGGGGGCAGATGCTCAATGGAGGAGCTGCCCCCAGCCCGCAGGTGCCAGGCCAGCCAAGGCGGGTGCCAGCGGGGCCCCCCAATCACCCCACTGGTTGCCCCACAGAGGGAGGCAACCAGCGGCGGCAGTGGGGGGCGAAGTCGGCAAGCAGGCAGTGCCAGGCTGGCCAAGGCCGGTGCCAGCGGGGGGCCCTCTGATTGCCCCGCTGGTCACCCCACAGATCCACCCTGATTGCCAGCCATGCCTAGAGATCCTACCCATGCATGAATTTCGTGCACCGGATCTCCAGTGTGTGTGTGTGTGTGTGTGTGTGTGTGTGTGTGTGTGTGTGTGTATCACATTTTCTTTACCTGTTTATCCATTGATGGTGGGCACTTTGGTTGTTTCCATGACTTAGTTATTGTGGCTAATACTGCAGTGAACATGGGAGTACAGATGCCTCTTAAGATAGTGGTTCCATCTCCTTAGGATATATACCCAGAAGTGGGATTGTTGGAACTGATGAAGTTCTATTTTTAATTTTTTGAGGAAGCTCCATACTGTTTTTATTTTTTTTTTATTTTTGTGGATGTGGATGTGTGTGTGGGTGTGTAGGTCCAGACTGTTTTCAATTCTACATTCCCACCAATAGTGCTTCAGGATTCCCTTTTCTTCACATCTTTGCCAGCATTTGTTATTTCTTGTTTGTTTGTTTGTTTGTTTTTTATTTTTTATTTTTTAATATATTTTATTGATTTTTCACAGAGAGGAAGGGAGAGGGATAGAGAGTTAGAAACATCAATCATCAATCAGCTGCCTCCTGCACACTCCCCACGGGAGATGTGCCCGCAAGCAAGTACATGCCCTTGACCGGAATTGAACCTGGGACCCTTGAGTCCACAGGCCGACGCTCTATCTGCTGAGCCAAACCGGTTAGGGCTGTTTGTTTGTTTTTTAAATAAGTCATTCTAACAGGAGCTGGGGATCAAAACTGCAACCCAGGTACATGCCCTTGACCGGAATTGAACCTGGGACCCTTGAGTCCACAGGCCGACGCTCTATCTGCTGAGCCAAACCGGTTAGGGCTGTTTGTTTGTTTTTTAAATAAGTCATTCTAACAGGAGCTGGGGATCAAAACTGCAACCCAGGTACATGCCCTTGACTAGGACTTGAACCTGAGATGCATTGGTGTGTACAGGGCTGATGCTCTAGCAGCCACTGAGAACACCAGTTTGGGCACAAAGGAAAAGTTTCTGACAGAAATTAAAGGTGTTACTTCAGTGAACACATGAGTGATAAGAAAGAGAAACAGCCTTATCGCTCATATGGAGAAAGTTGTCGTGGTCTGGATAGAAGGCCACACCAGCCACAGCACTCTTAAGCCAAAGCCTACTCCTGAGCAAGGCCCTCACTTTCAATACTATGAAGGCTGAGAGAGGTGAGAGCTGCAGGAGGAAAGTGTGAAGATAGAAGTTGGTTTATGAGATTTGAGGAAAGTAGCCGTCTCCGTACATAACAGTGCAAAGCACAGCTCTGGTTGAGTGTCCCGTGGACCGAGAAGAGAAGTCTCCAGTTTGATTCCAGGTCAGGGCGCTGCCCAGGCTGGGGTCTCCATTCCCAATAGGGGGCATACAGGAGGCAGCCAATCAATGATGTTCCTCTCTCATTGATGTTTTTCTCTCTCCCTCTTCCTTCCTCTCTCTCTACAATTAATAAAAACATATATGTATCTGTATATATATATATATATATAATTTTAAAAGTACAAGGTGCAGCAGCAAGTGCTGATGTAGACGCTGCAGCAAGTTATCCAGAAGATCTAGCTGAGATAACTAATAAAGGCATCTACAGTAAATAACAGATTTTCAATGTAGACAAAACAGCCTTGTACTGGAAGAAGATGCCATTTAGGACTTTCAGTACAGGGGGCAGCCAATCAATGATGTTCCTCTCTCATTGATGTTTTTCTCTCTCCCTCTTCCTTCCTCTCTCTCTACAATTAATAAAAACATATATGTATCTGTATATATATATATATATATAATTTTAAAAGTACAAGGTGCAGCAGCAAGTGCTGATGTAGACACTGAAGCAAGTTATCCAGAAGATCGAGCTGAGATAACTAATAAAGGCATCTACACTAAACAATGGATTTTCAATGTAGACAAACAGCCTTGTACTGGAAGAAGATGCCATTTAGGACTTTCATAGCTAGAGAGAAGCCAATGCCTGGTTTCAAAGCTTCAAAGGGCAGGCTGACTCTCTTATCAGGGGCTAATGTAGCTGGTGATTTTAAATTGAAGCCAATGATCATTTACCATCCCCAAACCCTAGAGCCCTTAGTAGATTTATGCCAAAGGTACTTGGCCTGTGCCTTATCAGTGGAACAATCAAGTCTGGATGACAGTATATCTGGTTACAACATGGTTTATTAAATATTTTAGCCCGCTATTGGGACCTACTGCTCAGACAAAAAAGATTCTTTTCAAAATATTACTGTTCATTGACAATGCATCTGGACACCCAAGAGCTCTGATGGAGATGTACAAGGAGATTAAAGTATTCATGGAACACAACATTCATGAGTCAAGGAGTAATTTTGATTTTCAAGTCTTATTATTTAAGAAACAAATTTCAGGCCTGGCTACTGTGGCTCAGTTGGTTAAGCATCATCCCGTGCACCGAAAGGTTGCCAGTTTGATTCCGTCAGGGCACATGCCCAGGTTGCGGTTTTGGTCCGGGTCCGGGGTGGGTACGGGAGGCAACCGATCGATGTTTCTCTTTCACATCGATGTTTTCTCTCTCTCTCTCTCTCTCCAAAAAAGATTCTTTTCAAAATATTACTGTTCATTGACAATGCACCTGGACACCCAAGAGCTCTGATGGAGATGTACAAGGAGATTAAAGTATTCATGGAACACAACATTCATGAGTCAAGGAGTAATTTTGATTTTCAAGTCTTATTATTTAAGAAACAAATTTCAGGCCTGGCTACTGTGGCTCAGTTGGTTAAGCATCATCCCGTGCACCGAAAGGTTGCCAGTTTGATTCCGTCAGGGCACATGCCCAGGTTGCGGTTTTGGTCCGGGTCCGGGGTGGGTACGGGAGGCAACCGATCGATGTTTCTCTCTCACATCGATGTTT
>NW_005368921.1:1090366-1094227 GCF_000412655.1 Myotis brandtii
CTCCCTCCCTCCCTCTCTCTCTCTCTCTTTTCCTTCCTCTCTGAAAAAAAAAACCAACCCAATTAAATAAAGAAACACATTTCATTAGTCTATAGCAGCCATTGTTAGTGATTCCTCTGATGGATCTGGGCAACGTAAATTGAAAACCTGGAAAGGATTCACCGTGTTGTGTTCCATTAAGAACATTTGCGATTTATGGGACGAGTCAAAATATCAACATTAACAGGAGTTCGGAAGAAGTTGATTCCAACACTCGTGATGACTTTGAGGGGTTCAGGACTTCAGTGGAGGAAGTAACTGCAGGTATGGTGGGAAAAGAAAGAGCCAGAAAATTAGTAGAGCCGGAAGATAGGACTGAATTGCTGCAATCTCGTGATAAAACAAACGAGGAGTTACTTCTTACGGATGAGCGAAGAGGGTGGTATTTTGAGATGGAATCTACTCCTGGTGAAGATGCTGGGAAGATTGTTAAAATGACAACAAAGGATTTAGAATATTATATAAGCTTAGTTGCTAATGCAGTGGCAGGGTTTGAGAGGATTGACCCCCATTTTGAAAGAAGTTCTACTGTGGTTAATACGCTATCAAACAGCCTCACCTGCTATAGAGAAATCACTTGTGAAAGGAACAGTCAGTCAATGTGGCCAACTTCATTGCTACCTTATTTTAAGAAATTGGCCAGGCACTTTGGGAGCCGAGGGCTTCGGTGCAGAGATGGCCAAGTCCAAGAACCACACCACGCACAACCAGTCCCGAAAATGGCACAGGAACAGCATCAAGAAACCCCCATCACAAAGATATGAACCTCTTAAGGGGGTAGACCCCAAGTTCCTTTGGAACATGCGCTTTGCCAAGAAGCACAACAAGAAGGGCCTGAAGAAGATGCAGGCCAACAACGCCAAGGCCATGAGCGCACGTGCTGAGGCCATCAAGGCCCTGGTCAAGCCCAAGGAGCCCAGGCCCAATATCCCAAAGGGCAGCAGCAGCAGCAAGCTCAGTCATCTTGCCTACATCGCTCACCCCAAGCTTGGGAAAGTGCACTTGCCGCATCGCCAAGGGGCTCAGGCTCTGCCGGCCAAAGGCCAAGGCCAAGGCCAAAACCAAGCCCCAGTTGCAGCTCAGGCTCCCACTCCCAAAGGTGCCCAGGCCCCCACGAAGGCTCCATGGTAGAGGCCTCTGTCTGCCGATGTGATGTGAGGACGGAAGGTCTGATGGGACCTCTGGGTTGCTGTCTGCATGGAGCTGGTGTCCTCCTTTGCTATTTGAACAAATAAACCTGAGGCAGGATCTGTCAAAAAACAAAAACAAAAACAAGAAATTGGCACAGCCACCCCAGCCTTCAGCAGCCACCACCCTGGTCAGTCAGCAGCCATCAACACTGAGGCAAGACCCTCCACCAGCAAAAAGATTATGACTCGCTGAGGGCTCAGATGAAGCTTAGCATTTTTTAGCAATAAAGTATTTTCTCATTAAATATGTACAGTACATATTTTTTTTAGACATAATGCTATTACACACTTAATAAACGAGAGTATAGTGAAAACATAACTTTCATATGCACTGGGAAACCAAAAAATGTGTGCGACTTGCGTTATTGCAATGCTCACTTTATTGTGGTGGTCTAGAACCGAACGAACCTGCAGTATCTCCAAGGTATGCCTGTCCCGATAAAAGTGGGGAAATACCTGCTTTAACATATTTTAGCCTGAGTAAAGATTTTTTTTAAAAAATATGTTTTTATTGATTTTTTTAGAGAGAGGAAGAGAGAGATAGAAACATCAATGAGAGAGAAACATCAACATCGATTTGCTGCCTCCAGCACCTCACCCACAACCCCGGGCATGCGCCCTGACTGGGAATCGGACCAGCAACCTCTTGTTCATGGGTCGATGCTTAACTGCTGAGCCACACCAGTGGGCAAGACTTTGATTTTGAAGTTTGCTAAAGGTCAGAGGCATGAAATATAAAAGGCATATTTTACATTAATTAAGATTCTTTGGGGGAAGATTTCCCTCTTTGATATTTATGGTTCTCTTTTCTTCTGTTACTAACCCAATTCCTCACTATTACCACCAACAAAACAAGAGCACCGCTGGCTGGTAAAAAGCCATCCCTGAGTTCCTGCCCCGATGCCAGACAATCCAGTTCCTCCCCACGTGTCTGGGTCCCCCAACGCCTCCAGGCGGGCACTGGAGCTCAGAGGAAGCAAGTCTAAGTTCATGCCGGGGCCTTTTAAGAGGGACATTTGGGTCTCCGGCAGCCTGTGTCTTTGTGAAGGAAGAAAGATCGGGGTTGCCAGTATTGCCAAGTCACTGGAAGCCAGGAGAGTGGACTGGAACTGGTTCTCCCTTGCAGCTCTCAGAAAAGACCAACCCTGCTGCAGTTCTTGATCTCGGACTTCTGATTTTCGGAAGTGTGAGGACAATATGTTTCTGTCACTTAAGCCACTCTGTTTATGGTGCTTTTGCTACAACAGCCCTCGCAAACATACAAAGATGTTGTAGCTTTTCCTGTCAAACACCTTCCAGTTGTCAATCACACTTCCTGTATGGAAGACATGGCTGAATGAAGAAATGGCAAAGTGCAAGACTTCCTGTGATAGGGGCAGAAATAGAATATTGGGGACCAGTTGTAATTGTAAGAAATATTAATCTTGCTCTGTTAACCGTGATTGTTTTGTTCTGATTAAAGAAAGCACATTCTAACCTGGCTGGGAGTTGCATGTGGGACCTGGGAGCTCACCTGGAAATGCAGTCCATCCTCCCCATCAGGGAGCTGCCATTTATCATGGAAAAATAACCTCAAAAACCTTGTTGCAGAAACCGGAATCACAGGCCCTTTGAAGACCCATAGCCCTTTGCATATCACGAAGCCCTTTAAAGATCCCCAGCCCTTTGTATGTCACTAGCCCTTTGAAGACCTCCAGCCTTTGCATACCCGCAGGCTTTTGCAAATCTCCAGACCTGTAAACTGCCCATTTGGCATACCTTTTGCCTACTTCCCCACATAATCTTTGTCCTTCTACCCAATATAAGCAGCTGGCTTATGGTGGGGTAGAGAGCAGATTTTTGTGGTTGACCTGCTGCTGGCCAGTATTGGAATAAATGCTCATATTTGATTCAATCCTGTCTCTGCTTAATAGGTTCAGGTAGTGACAGGCAGCGCGGACCCACTGATTGTCCCTTACACCTGGACCAGCGTTACCTGGCAGATCCAGGAGTTGGCACCACAAGAATTACCGGAGGTGCCCCCACACCCCTGGATCCTTCCCAGTGCATGCTGGGTCTTATAGTTCTGCATGCGGAGTTGGGGCCAGAGGCTTCAATGCTTCCTTTCCCCGCCCATAGACCCACAGACTGCCAATCCAAGTAGCCAATAGGTGGCCTAACTGGCGATTTCTTTTACCCCATAGGCTTAGAGTTTTGCAGCCGCCCTGGTAAACTTGGCGATTGCTCCAGCCTATAGTCGTAGGTTTGCCCTGCTCTGCACAACTCCACTGCATCCGTGCAGCCGTGAGCCTGGGAGCTGAGGGTCTGAGACCATGGGACTTGGATCTGAGTAGCACTTAGGAGATGCTGTGCAACCGAGTGAGTGTGCCCCGGTGGCCGACGGGGGAGTGGGGTGGTTAGCGATTGAACCCCGGTCGGGGAGGGGTTCCCCCTTCCCACCCGGGAATGAACCGGTCACCTCTTTCACGTGGCGAGGTGACCTTCCTTAGTCCCGGGCCTGCGATGAGCCCCCCATCTTCCACCTAGGTCACCAGGTTCTGAGAAAATAACCCCGTCCCCTCCGGGTGCCTAGCACCCTGTTGTGTGCCTAGGAGGCCGTTTGTTGACTTAGATGCGGAGGAAGCGCACCCCC
>NW_005368921.1:1094257-1098788 GCF_000412655.1 Myotis brandtii
GTGATGGATTATGCCAGACGGCGTTTCTGTACAGTTTCGCTCAACACCTCCGCCTCCAGCTGAGCAACATTTTAAACTAACCCTTTCCGGATGCCCCTTGTCACTCCCCAGGCAGGTTCTGTCAGCGGTTCAGGTCCATCCAGACACCGTGGCCTTCTCTGGAGGTGCCCAAAACCAGAACTTGACGCTTGCCTTTCAGAGGTTTAAATCGAGTAGGCCGCATAGCTTGTGGTTAAGAGCACAGTTTAAATCCAGGCCCCAGGATGGCTGAGTTGATTTCTCTTTGCCTCAGTTTCCTCCTCTGCACCTGGGTATCCTTGAGGTTGAGGTGAGAATGAATGAGATGCCTCACCTGGGCGTGGAATAGGACTTGGTGAATGGGAGCGGCTCCCTAACTTCTCGCACTCTCAAAAGAACAGGCATCACTAAAGGAGGGCGGTGGGGCCTCTCGTCTGGTGTGTGGTGTGAGGGAAGTATCGGGGGAGGGAAGGAGATGAGCTCCCTTCTCTGTTGGTGGGATGTTGGGTGCTCTGGGTTTGTGCACAGGGTTTGACACGGGCTGAAGACATTTTTGCTACTCTTCCCATTAGCCTCATTCTTGGTACACTGATTCTTCCTTTCTCAGGGTCACCTTTGTCCGAACTTATGGTGACCCTTTTTAAAGATGAGCTCTGCTAAAAACTAACTTCCCTGTGTAAGATCCTTGAAAGTCTCACCAAGTCCCTTGAAGGTCTCATGAAGATCCTTGAGTAATCCCATAACTGTTGTTTTGAACTCTGTATCCGGTAGTTTGCTTTCTTCCATCTTTCATTTGTGGCATGTTTCTTTGTCTCTGCATTTTGACTGTTTCCTTGTGTTTGTTTCTGTGTATTGGGTAGCTGCTATGTCTCCTGGAGTTGGTAGAGTGGCCTTGTGTGGTAGGTGTCCTGTAGGGCCCAGTGGCTCAGCCTCCCCAGTCACCTGAGCTGGGCACTCTAGGTGGGCCCCTCTGTGAGCCATGTGCACAGTCTATTTGTAGTTGAGACTTGATTGCTATTGGCATCACTGGGAGGAATTGACCTCCAGGCCAATTGGCTGTGAGGACCAGCTGTGACTACAGTGGGAGAGCTGCTGTGCAGGAAACACCCTTATGGAACAGGACTTGCTTCAGTGGGGCTTTGGTACTCACTGAGTCTGCCCCTTGAGTGTGTCACTTGTGGATACGTAGGGTTGTAATCTGATATGGTCTGAAGCTGTCCACCCGGTGCAGTGGCTCTAGGGCCTCCAGGGAGGTGCAAAGTCAGCCACTGCCCGGGGCCACCTGGCAGGAGCTATAGAGAGATCTGAAGCTTCCTTCTATTTGTATCGGTTTGGAAGTGCCCAGATGAGGCCCAACTGTGAAGTAAGACAGGCTGTTGCTGGTACCTGGTCTTGGGCCTTTTATTGATAGGTTTGGAGCACGCTGACACCAGCTGCAGCTTGTTTGAAAGATTTTAGCAAAGTCTGAAGCCTGAGCCAGGACAGGCCTTTTATATGGAAAAGCTGCTGCAAACAGTTTAGGTGGGGCTGCAAATTGGATGGGGTCTTAGGGAGTCACCAGGTGGAGCAAACAGTGTGCTCCAGGTTGATGGGGACTCAGATATGGTTGCCAGTCAGGCCTGGGACAGGGGAGGTCTCGGCATAGGAAAATAACCCCTGCCAGCACCTCCGTCTGGTAGAAAGCTGTCCCCAAGTTCCTGTCCCAATGCCAGACAATCCAGCTCCTCCCCATATGTGTCTGGTTCCCCCAACGCCTCCAGGCACTGGAGCTCAGAGGAAGCGAGTCTGAATAAGTTGGTGCCAGGGCCCTTTAAGAGGGACACCTGGGTCTCCAGCAGCCTCCGTGTCTCTCAGCCACAATCCCCACTGGTCTTTACGGCCCCAAGTTATGGGGACTTCTCTTCCCAGCTCTGGGACCCTGGGTGGGGGCGTGGTGTGGGGCTGGGACCCTTTGCTCCTCAGGGCGACCTCTGAAGCCCATGTGGGTGCCAGCCCAGCCCGCTTGGCACCTCCACCCCTCTTACTAGTCTCAACGTGCTTTCTTCTTTACTTCTCTAGTTATAGGACTTCCATTCAGCCAGCTTTCAGGCAGTCCTGAATGATGGTTGTTCCGTATTTTAGTTGTGATTTTGACGTGGTTGTGGGAGGCGGCGAGTGCCAGCATTTACCTACGCCGCCATCTTGGTTCCCCTCCTGAGCTGCTGATTGTTAAGAAATGAAGAGAAAACTGGTTTTGCATTCTCCCCTACCCAGTCATTCTACAGAAGTTTTCTTAAAAAGAAGGCATTGCTTCTCTGCTCCCCTCATGCTTCATTATCCATGTCTGGGGCATTTCAGCTCAAGGAGAGAGAAGGTTGTGGAGGCCTCTTGGAGAAACACAGTCTCTGCTCCCTCCTTTCTTACCGACTCCCTTGGAACACAGAACGCCTTCCGTTCACTGGCCTCTTGAAGAGGCAGTTGGATTCTATGTTCCTTGGCGAGAGGCCTGGGGTCAGCTTGTGTGTAGCTCAGGGTGGCTGTGTCTAAGCCCTGGCTCACCCACAGGGAGGAAGAGGAGAACCCGTAGGAGAGTCAGAGCAGGGCTGGGTTTGTGAGGGTGGACAGGGGTCCTCCTGTGGCAGCTGCGGCTTCTCCCTGGTCTGGGAAGGCAGTTGGCCGTGGCTTGTCACTTTAAGCCCAAAAGGCCATTTGCACAGAGGACTGTTGATACCAGGATTGGTTTGGAAGTGTGCACTTATGGGGACAGGGTGCTGTGGGTGGGTAGAGCGAAGGCACTTGAAGAGTGTGAGTAGGACAGGCCCTTCTTCTTGCAAAAATGAGGCTAGTGGGTTGGCATTTGGAATTCTGCATCTCGGGAATAGCTCTGAGGAGGAGGGGCCCTGATTCAGGCACTGGGTGTCTTGTGGTGATTGGGGGATGGGCGCTATGGCCTGGCACTCTCTCCCTGGAGAAGGTTCCAGTTCCCAGCCCGGAACCCCTGTGCCTCTTGTTTTTGTTTTTCCCCAGACAGAGCCACCATGGGGACGACAGCCCCAGGGCCTGTCCACCTGCTGCAGCTGTGTGACCAGAAGCTTATGGAGTTTGCGTGCAAAGCGGACACACACTTTGTGTGGCTCAAGGAAATCCAGGAGGAGGCCAGGCGTATGTTCACCAGGTGAGGGCAGGGATGGGGCAGGCTGGCAGGAGGCACCAGGGGCTGCCTGGCTGCTATAGCTTTGGGGAGACAGCTGCCCATTTCCTGACTGGACAGGCAAGACAGACAGGCTGCCGGGTCTCTCCTGAGTGCCCGGTGTGCTGGGGGCCCGACCTGGTATAATGGGAAGAGGAAGGAGAGGAGTTGGGCTGGGCCTCAGAGGCTGCACATGCTCCCCTGGCAACCTTGCTCCCCTGCTGCATCTCTGGGAGGAGGCCCCAAGTGCCTGTCAGGGGACTTGCACGTGGTCTTGGAGAACTCACTTGGTGCTAGTCACCCAAACTTGACTTGTCACTGCCAGGAAATGGGTAGGGGTTGGGCTGGGAAAGGGAGGGTGTCAGTGGTTCCAGGCAGCCACAAATATCACCCTTCTTGTACCAACAGAGAATTCATCAAGGAGCCGGAGCTGATGCCCAAAACGCCCTCTCAGAAGAACCGAGGGAAGAAGAGAAAGATTGCTAACATTCAGGATGCAAACAGAAAACACATCCGGAAAAGGTATGAGGGGCCGGGGGCTGCCACTAGCCAGGGGAGGGTCAGCTGGGCAGATGGAGTCTGGAGGCTTGGTGCCCAGCAAGAGAGTTTGATTCCCAGGTGTGAATTGGGAGCAGAGGCCTGCAGGAGTGGTGGTGGGTGCCATGTGGGCCATGCTGGGGGGTGAATTATTACAGGGAAACAAAGCATGACCCAAGACCTTGGAGTCCAGAGTGTGTGTGTCTGTGTGTGGGGGTCGGGGTGGTTTGATCTGGGCCTTGGAGGATGGGAAGGGTTCCCAGAGGTGGGAGAAGAAAGAATCCAAGTTTCTGCTTGGGCGAGAGCCACCAGTTGTGGCCCTGGGGGTCTGTTGCTCAGCCCCTGGGCTCTGCTTGTTATGATACCCATGGAAATGACCATGGACTGCAGACTACCAGCAAAGGAAGCTGAGTCTTGGGGCAGGAGATCCTGGGTACATATCCCAGCTCTGCCCCTCAAGCTATATGTCCTTTTGTTAATTTTCCACCTCTCTGAGCCTCAGTTTCTTCAAATCTAAAGTAAGAATGGTCCCTGCCTCTCAGTACCGCACTGGCTTGTAGATAAGTGATAACATGAGCAAAGCCTGTAGCAGGGTGCTTGGTACAGTGTGAGCTCAGTCAGCAAGAGGTTCTAGGAATTTAATCTTCCCAGCAGTGCATTGAGCACTGGCATTGTCCCAAAGTTACAGGTTGGGAGACTAAGGCTCAGAGAGGGTGGCCCAGGGTCCCATGGCAAGGGGTGGCAGAGCCTGGGCTAGAACCCTGGTCTTCTGCCTCCAAGCTTTTCACTTTATTTTTATTTTATTAT
>NW_005368921.1:1098839-1099399 GCF_000412655.1 Myotis brandtii
GATAGAGAGTTAGAAACATCGATGAGAGAGAAACATCGATCAGCTGCCTCCTGCACGCTCCCTACTGGGGATGTGCCCGCAACCAAGGTACATGCCCTTGACCAGAATCGAACCTGGGACCCTTCAGTCCGCAGGCTGACGCTCTATCCACTGAGCCAAACCGGTTAGGGCTACTAATATATTTTTATTGATTTCAGAGAGGAAGGGAGGGGGAGATAGAAACATCGATGATGAGAGAGAATCATTGATTGGCTGCCTCCTGCACGCCCCCACTGGGAATCAAGCGGCATGTGCCCTTGACTGGAATTGAACCCGGGACCCTTCAGTTCACAGGCCGATCCACTGAGCCAAACCGGCTAGGGCTGTCCTTCACTTTATATTTGACCTGAGCTGGTCTCCCTGCCTCATTCCCTCCCTCCCTCTTTTTTTTATTTATTATTAAATCTTTATTGTTCAGATTATTACATTTGTTCCTCTTTTTCCCCCCCATAACTCCCCTCCTCCCAGTTCCCACCCCACCCTCTGCCCTCACTCCCCACCCACTGTCCTCATCCATAGGT
>NW_005368921.1:1100170-1103087 GCF_000412655.1 Myotis brandtii
GTTGGGTGTTTTTTGCTTCTTCGTATTTCAAATCTTTGACTTGAATCTTGCAATCCTCTGGTCTGCTGTTGGGAGTTTGTATAATATTCTTTATTTCAGTCAGTGTATGCTTAATTTCTAGTTGGTTCTTTATTACAACATCGAGGGTCTCATTAGATTTCTTGAGGATCTCACGATATTTATCGGCGGTCTCACCTGTCTTTTCGAGGGCCTTACTAAGTTTATCGGCGGCTTCTAGACAGTTCTTGAGAGACCTTAAAAGTGTGGTTTTGAACTCTGTATCCTCCATTTCTGTCAGTTGTGTCCTGTTTCTTTGTCTCTGCATTTTTTATGCTTTCTTGGTGCACCCCCTTGTGGTCTTTGTGCACAGTCTTGTTGTAGTTAAGCCTTGATTGTTGTAGGTAATACTGGGGGGGATTTGACCTGCAGGCCAACTGGCTGTGAGAATCAGCTGTGTCTGCAGTGGGAGAACTTCTGTCCTCTAGGGAGGTGCTAATCTAGCCTTTGCCTGAGGCTATCCCGCAAATGCCTCTGTGCAGGGCTTGGGCAAGGCGGGTCCCAGGGGATCAACAGGATGGGTGGAGCGAGCAGTTATGGCTGCTCTCAGTCCCATCCCCAGAGGCTCTGCCTCTCAGAGTCCCAGCAACCACTGCAAACCTCGGAGAGAAAGCTGCCCTCGAGTTCCGACCAATGCCAGACAGTCCCGCTTCTCCTGTTTGAGTCTGGGTCCCCAGAGACTCACCCAGAACTGGAGCTCAGAGCCCGAGACTCCCTCCGGATTGAAACAGACAACCGCGCCCTCAGCCGCCAGCCCGCTCTGCACGCACCTCCGCACCTTTGTATTTTCCGCACTGCTCCTCCTCTGAGTCTTGGTATGCTTTTCTCTTTCCTTCTTGTTGTAGAATTTTCCCTCAGCCAGCCTTCCTGTGGTTCTGGGTGATGTCCGTTCCGTCTTTTAGTTGTATTTTTGAAGTGGTTGTGCGAGGCAGCAAACTCCGGTGTCTACCTATGCCGCCATCTTGGTTTCCCCCTCCCTCCCTCTTGGACAGTTTTTATAAAGTGCCAGGAACCTCCCAACAACCATCAAGGGCCACATCCTCCACATTCGTGGGATCAAGCCCAAGCCCCTGTGTGGCGCATGAGCCCCAGCTGCCCCATCACTTGCCATTTCATGCCTCAGGGTCTTCGTACAAGCTGTTCCCTCTGCCAGGGATACCTTTCCCCACATTTGTTCCACCTGGCAGGACACCACCTCCTCCATGCAGCCAGCCCTGACTCTTGGAGCTGCCTGTCCTCCTCTGTGGCTCCCACTGGGACCATGGTCCTCTGAGCTGGGATCTGATGAGGATAAAAACTGCTAAAGTGACAGAGCCCTTTGTACATGGCAGGCACTGTCCTAAGCGCCCTATGTGGGTTAACGAAAGGAACCCCAACCCTTTCAGCTGATGCTATTATTACCCCAGCTGACAGACGAGGAAGTTCCTGTAACCTGCCCAGCGTCGCAGGGGAGGTAACTGGATGAACTAGCACTCCAACCCGGCTAGCTGTCCCCGCAGAATGAGTTGACTACGATGACTGTTCACATGCCTTCACCTCAGTATCTTCAGACTCAACGGTTTCACTAACAGGAGTGGCCCACAAACACGGGGAAGCTGAGAGCCCCTGCAGGAGGAGAGCGGAACACACTGGCCCTGGGTAGAGGGCGCAGGTTCGAGAACGGCATTAACCACAGGGATGTGTGGTCAGCCTCCCTGACCTCAGTTTCCTCATTTGTAAAACCAGAGGGTTGGCCGAGATGTGCCATGCACTCCTCCGGGGTCTCTACCCCAGGGGTTGGAGGCGGCCCTCCTGTGGGGACGATTTTGCTGGTGGGCTCACAGTATCTCCTTCTCTGCTTTCAGCCCTGAGGAGGACCCCGGCAAGGAGGCTGAGCCTATGGAGGAGGCTGGGCCTGAGGTAAGGCAGGCAGGCCAGGGAGGGCTCGAGGGCCTTGGAGCTTGTGCTCTGTGCTGTGAGTCCCAGGTGCAGACTCCTAAAGTCTGATTTTTTTTCTGCTGTTAATTTTCACCCAAGGATATTTTTCCAATTATTTTTAGAGAGAGTGAAAGAGAGGGAGGGAGAGAGAGAGACAGAGAGAGAGGGAAAGGGGGAGTGATAGAGGGAGGGGGAGGGAGAGAGGGGAGAGAGAGAGAGAGAGAGAGAGGAACTTCGATGTGAGAGAGACACCTTGATTGGTTGCCTCCCGCACATGCCCCGACCAGGGCCGGGGATCGAGCCTGTAACCCAAGTATGTGCCCTTGACTGGATCAAACCTGAGATCCTTCAGTCTGCAGGCCGATGCTCTATCCACGGAGCCAAACCGAAAAACCGACTAGGGCTTATTTTTAATTTCAGAGTACATTAATTAAAGAAACGGGAAGGGCCTAGGATAGTCAAAACAACAGGAGAAGGACTAGGTGGACTGCTTTGGCTCACTAAGAAGTCATAGAAAAGGGGACTGGGGTCAGGTTCACGGGGTTTGCCCGGGACAAACTGCCACTGCTCATTGCTGCCCTGGTTGCAAGCCTTGTCTTGGTTCTTCCCTCAGGTCCCCAAGAATGAAGAGAGTACCTTGTGGCCCCGAGGTGCCCCCAAGACTGTCATTAGCATGCCCGGCTCGCAGCCTGCGGCCGGGGGCCAGGACAAGCTCCCCGTAGGGCAGCAAGGTGAGTCTTCCTGACCTGCCATGTGCAGACACCTAGCGGCATGCGGGCCTGTGGCCTCGGTCGGACTTTCTCTCTGGGGAGAGGGAAGCCACATTTTCTGGGCTGATAAGCTGGAGGTAAATGAGACCCATCTCCCACCTTTTGGCTGGAGCTGCTGCCAGGTGTCATGTGAGTGGCCATGGCTGGTTGGTGCAGGAAACGGGGGAGGAGGC
>NW_005368921.1:1103978-1116422 GCF_000412655.1 Myotis brandtii
GCAGGCCTGGACTCCACCCCAGGGGGCAGCAGGAGGAGCTGTGTGCTGGCCTCTTGTTTTGTCCTTGCCGCTGGCTCACTTCTCACCTTTGTGGGTCCCTGTCTATAGAGAACAGAGTGCCACAGGCTCTGGGCTCTGGCATCCCCAGTCTGCCACAGGTGCCTGGGGTCCAGCTCACATCTCCCTGGTGGGAAGAGCACTGTAGTTTCGAGGTCTTGAACTCAGCTTCCCCCGTGACCCCGGGTCAGGGACAATGGCATGCCAGCCCCACAGCTCCCTGGGGGGCTGCAAGGACCCTTTGGCATAAAGGACGGGGGAAGGATCAGTGCTTGTCCTGGCCATGAAACAAAATGGACTGACTGCCCCCCCCCCATGGGGACCCTGCATAGGAACCCTCCCCTCTTGTCACTCGGCTCCAGCTGAGAGGGCCAGGAGGTGGGCTTTGGGAGCTCGTCAGTGGGTCTGTTAGAGCAGGCACCTTCCACAGGCTTCTGCTCCTGAAAGGCACCCCAGCTCTGTTAGAGGTGGCAGGTCCTGGTTTGTCCTGTAGTTCTCCTTACAGAGGCCGGGCTGGGGGGTGAGCAGTCCATGGCCGGGGGTTGCGTGCTGGCTCTGGGTGTCCACAGATCTACCCAGGCCAGTGAGGCTAAGGCTGATGCTTCTGCCACTGGTCACCCTGGGGTCTGCCAGGAGAGAGCCCTGCCCAGCTGCCAAAAGTGGGCCCCTTCCGACCCTCCATGCTGTCACTGCTCCCTCACTGAATCGCTCTCTTCACAGAGGCCAAGATCCATCAAACAGATGGCCCCGAGGAGCCACCGCAGAGTATCAGGTTTGTATCTGGGAAGGGGTGTGGGCCACTATTCCGAGGGGCCCAGAGGGGCATGAACCTCGAGTCCTCTTGGGGAGGCTGGGCGTGTGGTCAGGGGCCTGGTGCTCTGACCTAATGAAGGAGGCAGCCTGATGCTGGGGAACGAGCCTGGCCTGGGAGGAAGCGACCAGATCCTAGACTCCATCCTCCTGTGTCCTCCTGGCCATGTGACCTTGGACCGGCCCCTTCCCTTTGTCTGCCTGGGCAGTGGAGGGTCAGTCAGGGAGACCCCACCTCCGCAGTGTAGAGTCCTATGGGCTGGTCCCAGTTTTCTTCATAGTGGTGAACTTTTATGGGGTGTGGCTAGGGTTCTGGAGGGCGCCCCCCCCTGCCCCCCCGGGGTCAGCCCCGTGGTGCTGCTGCCTCCCGCACCTGTAGGAGGAAGCAGAGCTGCAGAAGGAGGCTCAACAACAAGGAAGCTGTGAGTGAGTGAGCTGGACGGGGAGCTGCAGCTCCCCCGGAGCAAGACCCCTTCCCCGCCCTGTCCAGCCAGCAAGGTGAGTGGGCGTCAGCCTGCCCTCAGGGCCTCTGCCCCGCCCCTGAGTCCCGCCCCTGGTCCTGACCCTGGTCCCGTCTGCTGTTGGTACAGCCTGTCCGGACCTTCCTGCACACCATGCAGAGGAACCAGATGCTCATGACCCCGACCTCGGCCTCCCGCAGCCGTGTCATCAAATCCTTCGTTAAGCGGAACACTCCCCTGCGTGTGGACCCTAAGGTGAGGGAGCCCGTGCCCCAGGCTGAGCTCTGCTAGGGTGGGGCTGCATGGCTGCAGGCGCCTGGATGGCCCCTAGGCTGCTGGGAGCAGCGTGGGTCTGCGCTAAGGCAGGTGACCTGGCTCTGGTCAAGGGCCTGCTCAGGCCTCTTCGGCCATGGGCTGCCTCGACATGTGGGGAATGACTTGACCTCTTGGGTTCTGTACTGTGGCCTAGAGGCTTGGCCATCTCAGTGTGACCCCTGGGCTGGGAAGTTGAAGAATTGGCTTAGCAGGCCCACTCCCTGACCACCCATCCCACACCCCAGTGCCCTGAGGGTTTGGGTGTAGGACATACTTGTGATATCTTCACACTCGTTGGGGATGAGCCACCTCCATCCGTCCTGCCCGGCCCTGGGCTTCCTCTCAGGGTCTGAGCTGAGATTTATTGGGCCGCACACCTGAGCTACCACCCTGAGGGGAGGGCGGAGCAATGGGTGCTTGAAGGTCAGACAGGTGACTGCGGGTGGAACTGTCAGCAGGGGCCTCTGAAAAGGAGGCCACAGAAGCTGTTCTCTTCCCGGACACCTCAGAGCTGGGCTGGGCCACCCGCCGTGAGCAAGGAGCCACAGAGAGCTGGGATCTGCTGGCCCGAGTCCTGGCTCTCGGGCTCTGAGTTGCAAAGCTGCAGCCGCTTCATTTCTAAGTTCCCCCTGGTGCCTCGAAGGGCCTCCTGCAAGGACTCTGCCCCCACCCAGGGCCTCAGCAGTACTGCCGTGTGGCTGGCAGGTCAAGGTGCTTCTGAGCAGTTGGGCAGGTGGACCCTGAACTGGCCTCTCCTGCAAGAGGCTGGTCTCTGGGCAGCCGTGGCGACGGCTTACCTCCCAATATGCCAGCAAGTGGGTAGGGAGCCCTTAATACCTGTTTCTCTGCCAGGCCCCTACTAGGCACCAAGCCCACAGCAGTGAACCAGGCTCAGACTGTTCATCCTACAGGGAACTCCTGTGCCTAATCCAGACTGCGTGGGGCCTTGCAGGGCGCATGGGATGGCTGAGAGGTCTAGGAAGCTGCCTTTTCCTGCTTTAGGGAGCCCAGGTCCCTGCCCAGGGCATCTGGTGAGGGTAGGACAGTCCTCAGGAGACCAGGGGTCCTCACTAGGTCACAAGGGACTAATTTTCTAATCTCTGGGCATAAGTTTCCTTGGCTCCTCACAGAGACTGGATGAACCAGGGAGGAAGGGGTCCAGCATCCAGCACCGGGCTTGGCAGGAAGGGAGAGTGCTGGGCTGAAGCCCCTGGAGGCAGAAGGGGCAGACGCTTGATTTTCCTCCCGCCTTCTGCTTTGGCTGTGACGGTGGCCTCTGGGGAGCAGGGACCATCCAGCCCTCCTCCAAGGGTTGGGGCAGAGAAGTACGTTCTAGGATACGAACAACTCTTGTCTTCTACAAAATTCACAGTGCAACAGGATGCATCATCGGCCCTGTGCTGGGAAATTTTAGCTCTCAAGTTTTGAGACAAAAACCTGTTTTGCTGAACCCTGTCGAAAGCAGGAGTCTGTTGGGCTCTTAGGGCAGGAAGAGATGGTGGTGGGCACCCTCTGGGCCGCCTGGTTTGCTTCCAAGGTGGTTTCCTCACAGAAGAGCAGGTGGGTGTGATGGTTCGAGGACCAGCCTCCTGCTGGTCTTCTCTGGGTCTGGCCATTGGAGAATGAGAGCCAGCCAAGGGCCACCTAATCCCTCCCTGTGGGGGCCTCCCAAAGGCCAGTTCCTCCAGGTCCTTCCTCTACCCTGCTCAGCCTCTGTGACGCATGGTCATCTCTCTTTCCTTCTATTTCTTTCTCCATCTTAAAGAAAAAAAATACTTTTATGTTAAAAATTATACAGTGAAGTTTTTTTTTTAAATTGATTTTTTACAGAGAGGAAGGGAGAGGGATAGAGAGTTAGGAACATCGATGAGAGAGAAACATCGATCAGCTGCCTCCTGCACAACCCCTACTGGGGATGTGCCGACAACCAAGGCACATGCCCTTGACCGGAATCGAACCTGGGACCCTTCAGTCCGCAGGCCGATGCTCCATCCACTGAACCAAACCAGTTAGGGCTGTGAAGTTTATGTTGAAAATTATACAGTAAAATCTATATTTTGCAAATATTTGAGCATTTTTTAGTATTCCATTTTAATTTGTCTGTTGTGATCTTGACTATCTCATTTTGCAGTCTTGTACTGGTTGCATTACATACTTAATGTTCACAGCCACTTTAGAATTGATAATCAGTTCGACTGTAATATAGAAATCTTACTGCTCTCCCCACTGTGTGCCATTCTTCTCTTACATGTTACATCTTCGTACATGGACTACCCTGTGAGACAGTGTTATACAGTGGGGCCTTGACTTACGAGTGTCCCGACTAACGAGTTTTTCGATATACGAGCCGTCTCTCGGCCGATTTTTTGCTTTGAGTTGCGAGCTAAAATTCGGGTTACGAGCCAGCTTCAGATACCCCACCGCTAGTTGGCGCAGCAAACGTCACAGTGAACGCCACAACATCAGCCCAGCATCACGTGTCTCACTCGTTCACTTTTTGATTTGACATACGAGTAATTTGAGTTACGAGCTCTGTCACGGAACGAATTAAACTCGTAAGTCAAGGCCCCACTGTAATTTCTTCTTTCAACTGTCAAACACTGTAAAGAACTCTAGAGGAAAAAAATAGTCTAGCGATATTTACCCAGATATTTATCGTTTTTCTTTTTCTTTCATTCTTGATGTTTCACGTGTCCTTCTGGTATCATTTCTTTTTTTGTCTGGAGAACTTGCTGTAGCAATTCTTTGAGAAGGAGTCTGCTGGCAACAAATTCTCTACTTTTTCTTTATTTGAGAAGGTCTCACTTCACTTCTGGAGGACATTGTCACTGGTCTCACTTCACTTCTAAAGGATAATGTCATTGAATACAGATGGAGTTCTTGGTTAACAGTTCTTTCCTTCCAGCACTTTCCAATGTCGTGCCACTTCCTTCTGGCACCCATTGTTTCTGAGGAGAAGTTTTCAGTCGTTCAAATCATTGTCCCACCCCCACCCCCTTTTGTGGCTGCTTTTGAGAATTTTCCCCTTTGTAGTGAGTTTGCAGCTGTGTGGTTATGATGTGGCTAGACATGGGTTTCCTTACATTTATCCTGCTACGTGAGTTTTGATGAATCTGTGAATTTATAGCTTTTACCCAAATTGGAGTGTTTCCAAGCCATTACTTTTCCACATTTTCCCCCTGCATTGAACTCTCCTCATTGTGGAATGATGGCACAAGTGATAGACTCTTGGGTGTCATCTCACAGTTGCCTCAGGCTCTATTAATTTTTCTTCCATATGTTTTCTCTGTGTTCAGATTGGATACATGTTACTAATTTATCTTCATGTTTGACTGACGTCTGTCTTCTCCATCTGCTCTTGGACCCATCCACGGAATTTCTTTCAGTTTTTAATTATTAGTTCTGAAATTTCCATTTTGTTCTTCTTTGGATCTACTTGCTGAGATTTTCTGTTTTCCCAGTTGTCTTAAGAATGTTTGTGATTCCTTGTTAAAGCACACACACAGCGTAAAAAAGTTACAAAGCACAGAATAAATTCCCAATCTCGTTCTTCATTCTCCTTTTAAATGCACTTGAACATAGTTATCCTCAGAGCATACATCCAATTTTGAACCTATTTTTTGTGGAGCCCTCAATTTGGCAGGGCTAAGTCGAAGGCACTGGTGACGCAGGCCCTTGGGAGGCCTTAGGGCAGTGGTTCTCAACCTTCTGGCCCTTTAAATACAGTTCCTCATGTTGTGAACCAACCATAAAATTATTTTCGTTGCTACTTCATAACTGTAATGTTGTTACTATTATGAATCGTAATGTAAATATCTGATATGCAGGATGGTCTTAGGCGACCCCTGTGAAAGGGTCGTTCGACCGCCAAAGGGGTCGTGACCCACAGGTTGAGAACCGCTGCCTTAGGGTCCCTGAGAAGCAAGATGGAAGGACAGGCCTCAGTCTGGGTGGCAATGGAGGGTGTTTGGGGGCCACTCTGCCCTCAGAAGCAGTCTGATGCTTCTGCCCATCTGGCTGGAGGCTGTGGGCCTGGGGGGTTGTCCTGGGCCAGCTATGCCCCTGGCCCAGCACTGGGCTGGCCTTGCTCACACCCCCTCCCACCCAGGAGAAGGAGCAGCAGCGCCTGGAGAACCTGCGGCGGAAGGAGGAGGCAGAGCAGCTCCGCAGGCTGAAGGTGGAGGAGGACAAGCGGCGGCGGCTGGAGGAGTTGAAGCTGTAAGTGGCGCAGCTCCCAGCCCCTGTGCAGCCAGGACGCGCTGGGCCCCCCTGATGGCCCTGTGCTCACAGGAAGCGGGAGGAGCGCCTGCGCAAGGTGCTGCAGGCCCGGGAGCGGGCCGAGCAAATGAGGGAGGAGAAGATAAAGCAGATGGAGCAGAGGATTGCTCCGCAGGAGAAGAACGAGAAGGTGAGAGCCGCGGGCGGTGGGCGTCCAGGTGTCAGTGGGCTGATCCCTGCTGGGGCCCAAGCAGGTCAAACTTGGTGGCCCGAGGATTAGAACTGGACCCCTCAGGAAGTTAGGGGTTTGACGCCCTGGACCCCTCTCGTCTCCATCCAGGCCCTGGAGTTTGTTCTGAGCCCCGCTGAGGGTGGGAGGTCTAAGCAGCAGCCCTCAGCGAGTGGGTGGGCTCTTCTCCCGGCAGGACAGGCACCCGGGTGCCCGTCCCCTGGGCTGTGAGGAACAAGCGGGTTTGCAGGGGCACGGGTGCCTGTCACAGTTCTGGGACCCGCGCTGTAGGGTTGAGTGTGAGTGAGGAGGCTGCTCTAATGGGCATGTAGGGATGGGCTCTGCAGGCCAAGGAGGAGCGATTGGCTGAGGAGAAGGCCAAGAAAATGGCAGCAGCCAAGAAGATGGAGGTGCGCAGGAAGCAGGAGGCGGCCCGGAGGCTCAGGTGTCTGCAACAGGTGCGAATGCAGGTGGCGGGTTGGGCATCGAGGCGGAGGCGGGGCAGGATGGGCGCTGCCTCAGCCCCTGAGGACTGCTGGGCATACCCCACTTTGTTGGCTTAATTCTGGTGGGTCTTGTGGCGTCCAGCCCTGAGGAGGTCCCACAAATGCCTTGGAGATGGGCTGTTTCTGTAGAGAGGGCACTTTGAGGGTCAGGCACATGGACTCGAAGCCAGACTTCCAATCTCAGCTCTCGCTCTTTTATTAGCTGTGTGACCCCACACAGGCTACTTGACCTCTCTGTGCTTTGGTTCCTTCAGGTAGCAGTGGTATCTACCGGAGAGGGCTGTTGTGAGGGTGAGATGTTCTACCTAGAAGAGTAGGGACCTACCTCTTCCTTGGAGCTGTCCATCTCATGACCCTAGGGAACACAGATCTGTCTTTGGGGTTATGACACTGATGGCTGAATTGGTTGAGTATTTACTCCGTGCCAGGCGCTGTTCTAGGTATGTGTATAAACTCGGCAACTCTGTGAGGTGTAGGTATTACTGTTTTTGTCCCCATTTGCTCGATGAGGAAACCAAGGGCTTAAATGATAGCCCAGTGTCACAGCAAGTGCGTCTGGCTCCAGTCTGTGCCCTTAAATCTGCTGCAGCAGCAAAAGAAGCTGTCACAAGGTGCCTTTTCAGGCTGGGTGGTGATCTGTGGCTCTTGGCGTGGGGCGACCCTGGCTCTGCCCCTGACGATCTCGGATGCCTCCTGTCAACCACCCCTCCCTTCTTCCCAGACCTCTGGCACCTCTCCAGCCCAGCCCGGGCCTGGCCTGAGGCCCTCACTTTGCTCTGTGTTCACAGGAGGAGGAAGAGGATGAGCAGGAGCGTCTGCTGAAGGCGGCTGAGGCCAGGAGGCTGGCCGAGCAGCGGGAACAGGAACAGCGGAGGGAGCAGGAACGGCTCCAGGCTGAGAGGTGAGGGAGCCCCGAGGGCCAGGCTGGTGGGCCAGCCCCTGGGGGCCAAGGCGATGTCCAGCCACATGTGTTTGTGTGGAGGAGAGACGGAGCAGTCCTCTAGAGCAGTTCCCCCTTCCCTTGGGCTTTGCAAAAGAGGATCACACTTCCCTCGGCTCAGCACCCAGAGGTCTGCAGCAGGCAGAGCCTGAATGTGGCGTTGGCTCTGGGAGATGGAAGACGTAATGGGCGGGGTCACTTGGGACTCTCTTAGTGCTACCTCCAGCCAGTGTGCTGCCCCCTTTGTTCCATTTTGTCCTCAGCTGACATGGCGGGGCAGCGGGGTGCTCAACAGGCCCCCCATGGGCATTTGAGCAGGAGTTCTTTGGCTGCATTGCAGACCCTCCCCACTAAACATGCCTCCTCTGTGGTGAAGAGAACCCAGACCTCCCGCCCCCATCGCTTCCAACTGCCTCCCTTGGTATCCATGGCAGCAGAGCCTGGGTCTGCCGCTCTCAGAGGCAGAGGTCTCTGCAGCGGGTTCTGTGAGGCTTATTCTGGGGCCCACCCTGTGCTCGGCTGTGCCAGATCTTGGGGATGCCAAAGAGGACAAGCCACAGTCTCTGTTGGCCAGGAGAGGTGGGATCTGCGCCTGTGATGAAGAGAACTGTGCCCATGTGTGTGTACAGAGAGGTGGGACTACCCAAACAGGCCTAGAATACCCAGCTGCCTCCCCTGCCTCCACCGCCTGAGAAACAGCAGGCAACACGTCCCTGCCAGTCTTCAGGTGGCTTTGGGCCCAGTGGGGAGTGGGGGGTGGAAGCCATGGGGCTGAACTGCATGGGGACCATCTCCCTGTGCTTTTTTTTAAAATTTATTGATTTTATAGAGAGAAACATTGATTAGTTGTTCCACTTATTTATGCACTCATTGGCTGATTCTTGTATGTGCCCAGACCTGGGATCAAACCCGCGACCCTGGTGTATCGGGACGATGCTCTAACCATTTGAGATACCTGGTCAGGGCTCCCTGTGCTTCTTGACTGACACAAAAGGGTCCTGGTCCTATGGCAGAATCGGAGACAGGAGTCTGGGCGGGGGACAAAGGGCGGTGGGTGGCAGTTGATGTTGTTTTAGAATTGCATGTGTGCCGCCCAATGCCAGGGTCTTCATGGGGGTGACGGTGCGATGGTCGTAATGGTTGGCAGCTTAGGGGTTACTGAGCTACACGCTCTACACATGTTTCTTGTCGAATCCTCACTTGAATGCCCTGTGGCATAGGAACCAGCAGCTCCACTTCCAGAGTGGGGGCAGGTGCAAGGAGGTTAAATGCCTTAAGTCACAAACTAGTAAGTGGAGGTGGCTCCAAAGCCCAAAAACAGCCCAGCTCTGCTTCACGCCAGGCTTGGAGCCCAAGGTCCACCCTGTGGGCCAGGCCGATCCGAGGTCACTCAGGTTTTCTCATCTGATTCTCGTGGTGACGGGAGGAAAGGTGTTAGGATCCCCATTGTACAGCAAAGGCAGAAGCTCAGCCCTAAGTCAAGTGGAAGCGTGGGGCCAGATTTGGTGGATCCAAAGCTGAGAGCTCCCTGCCCCCAGCTGGGCGCTTTCCAGCCCTTGGGACACAGGTGCAGCTGTGGGCTCTTGGCTGCTGTGCCCATTCTGCCATTCTGTCTTCTACTGCCAGTGCCATGAGCCCGGCTTCCCTGGAAGGGATGGGAACTGAGCCAGGCCCCAGCTTCCCACCATGACGGGCCCTTGCTTGGTCCTCAGGGAGCTGCAGGAGAGGGAGAAGGCCCTGCGGCTGCAAAAGGAGAGGCTGCAGCGGGAACTGGAGGAGAAGAAAAAGGTACAGGGGAGTCGGGGGTGGGTGGTGGGTGGTGGGGCTCGCTCGGGGTCTGTGCTGAGCTTTGGGCTGGGGAGCCCTGATCTGGTGGCTCCTGGGGCGGGAGCTGCCTTGCTTGGCCATGCGGGTTTTGCCTGGGGATTGGGGAGAGCACATTCCCATGGCCCATAACCCCTGGCTGGCCACTGGTCCCAGGAAAAGCAGCAGCGCCTACAGGAGGAGCAGGAGAAGAAAGCCAAGGAGGCTACAGCGGCCAGCAAAGGCCCGAACACGACCATGGACGTGCAGGTGAGGCCAGGCACCAGAGCAGAGAGGAGCCCCCAGCTCTGATTATTCTCTGCCCAAAGCTGGAGGCCAGTTCACGTCTGAGGACCATGAGAAAGAGGAAGGACGCAGGCGGCCCAGGAGTTTCTACTCTTCTGGATACGTGTGTTCTTTCCTATTCTCAAAATAGAATTTGTTTTAAAAACAAACAAACTAAACTTTATAAAAGAGTAAACTCTGAGTTCAGTGTACATCTCTCTATATTGTTACATGTGTGAACATTGTACATGTTCTAAGTGGACACAGGCTCTACATACAGGCTATCCAGTCTGCTCAGGCTGCTTTAACAAAGTACCATAGACCAGGTGGCTTAAGCAAACATTTATTTGAGACTGGGATTCAGTGTCTATTAGGGGCCGTCTTGCTGGTTCACAGCCGGCTGTCTTCTCGCTGTGCCCTCGCTTGCATCCGGGAAGGGGAGGCGGAGCTCTCCGGAGTCTCTGTTTGAAGGGCACTGATCGAATTCCTGAGGGCTCCACCCTCGTGACCTAAGCACCTCCCAAGGCCCCACCTCCTAATACCATCATGTGGAGAGAGAGGATTTAACAGGAATTTGGGGGGGACACAAGCATTTACTCTCATACATACCATTTGGCAGCTTGATACTTTTTTCTCCCCTGTTGCTGTTTTTATATTGTACACATCTACTTCAGCACTTGTAAATCTCTCATTTTTGACTGTTGTGTACCAGCTAGTTGTATCAGAATTTCTTTAACCAGCGCCTGTTGACAAGCATTTAGGTGACTTCCAGTTTAATGCTTTACAAACAAAACGTATTATGAGGGTTTTCAGTGCAGCATAGGTGAAGGTTGGAAAGTGGGAAGTTAGCCAAACGTTCACCCTAGATCAGCGGTTCTCAACCTGTGGGTCGCGACCCCTTTGGCGGTCGAACGACCCTTTCACAGGGGTCGCCTAAGACCATCCTGCGTATCAGATATTTACATTACGATTCATAACAGTAGCAACATTACAGTGATGAAGTAGCAACGAAAATAATTTTATGGTTGGGTCACAACATGAGGAACTGTATTTAAAGGGCCAGAAGGTTGAGAACCACTGCCCTAGATGGACGTTTCAAATCATGAGGTTCCCAGTGGAGTCCCGGGAGCTGTTGACAGGAGACGCTGACGTGGAAGTAAGTACAGTTGCAACTTATTTTAACACGAAAAAGGAAGAGTCAGGGCTGTGTGTGTGGTGTGACTTTTAAAGTGACCCTGAGCCTTTTGATTTTTCCTGTGAAAGGAGGGGAGGTGGCCGGGCCCCCTCTCCTCGGGGGTGGGAGTTGCAGGAGCGGGGAAGGGGGAGCTGACGCCCTTGTTTATTTTTCCAGTCTCCAGCCTGTACGTCATATCAAATGACGCCGCAGGGGCCCAGGGCTCCCCCCAAGATCAACCTGGACAACTACGGGATGGATCTGAACAGCGATGACTCCACTGATGACGAGTCCCATCCCCGGAAGCCCGTCCCCTCCTGGGCCACAGGTGAGCAGGGCCCGGAGCTCTGGGTCCTGGGTCCTCACTTGGGACTTCTGGGGCCCTGGAGGAAGCGGCTTGGCCGATGCGGGTGTTGGGAGGCTGTGGTGCTCAGGGGCTAGAAACCTGACGTGTTGGCCTGGCAAGCCTGCACCCGGCCTTGGGACGTGCTCAGGGAAGAGTGGGCCTGTCCAGTGGGCTCACCTTTGGAGCACATGTTGGACGCCTTTGTTCCCAACAGATGCATTAAATAGGGGCTGGCTATGGGCACCTGGTGCTGGGTGTTCCGGCTGGGTCCTAGGCCCCTCCTTGCAGTCCTGCCCAGCAGGCCGGATGAGACGTGGGCCTAAATGAGCAGCATGGGGTGGGAACGGAGCTAAGAGAGGTGATGGGGTTCAGCAGTGCACTGAGCGAGCGCTGGGAGTTCCAGCCGGGGAGGCAGGAAAGCCCCGAGGTGGGGGCGGGCACTTGAGCAGGATTTGAGCCTGCAGTTTAAAGACCCCAGTGTTTAAACAGGAGTGTGGGTGAGCGACTGCGGCCTCAGGCCTGGGTGTGAAGCCTGCGGCAGTGGAGTGGGGGCCGTGCATACAGTGGTGCTCTGCAGAGATTGCAGGCCTGGGGGTCAGGGCGGCTGCAGCCTCCCTCCCCAGGGGTCAGCGCTCTACAGAAGACAACTTGCTCTTGTTGGTGCCACCTCATCTGAACCACACAGTAACCAGGATCTGACTCAGGTCACTTGGGAGGTGTCCATTAGCAGGGGTCATTGTAGCCAGGAAGCCAGAGGACTGGCAAAGCCACCTAATTCTAGTTGGCAGGAGGAACGTGCAGTGAGAGCATGATCGGTGTTTGGAGGAGCGGGGCTCAGAGGAGCTGGCCTGGCAGGAGGGTGGGGCATGCTGGTGTGCAGAGGCTGATAAAGGCTCTGGGTGGGGCAGGGGCATGGGGATCCCCAAGGCAGTGACCCGGCCCTGTGTTCCCTGCAGGCACCCAGCTCAGCCAGGCCATCCTCCACCAGTACTGCCACCCCCCGAACCTGCCAGAGCTCTTCGGCACCATTCGCCAGCTTGACCTGGAGGACATCTTCAAGAAGAGCAAGCCTCGCTACCACAAGCGCACCAGCTCCGCCGTCTGGAACTCGCCGCCCCTGCAGGGTGGCAGGGTCCCCAGCAGTCTGACCTGCAGCCTGAAGTACTGAGGCAGGCCTGCCAGCCTTCTCTCCCATCTGTGTCTGGCTGTCCATCCCCCCCTGGGTCTCGTGCCCTCCCCCCTTGCGTTCTGTCCCTGAGGGTTGTTCTGTAAATGCTCTGGTGCCAGGCCCCCCCCCCCC
>NW_005368921.1:1116438-1127784 GCF_000412655.1 Myotis brandtii
CGGTGTGTGTTTGCGGAAGTGCCAGGCGCAGCCACGCTGGGCTTGCAGGCAGCACTGTGTAAATAGGTTGCTATAATTTTAGCCTGGACTTTGACAGGTATATTAATAAAGTTTATTTTTTTAAGCCTGCCGTGGGTTTTGTGAAGACCAGGGGCCTTGGCAGACCCTGGCCCCTGGCCCTGCAGCCACCAGATGGGCTGGAGGAGCTGGGCACTGTGCCTTATCCTTGTGGTTCAAGGTCACCTGGGACCCACCCCCAGGGATAATGATGCGGTGGGTGATTGTGATGCCATCCCTGGGCAACCCTGAGACACACTTCTGCCCTCATGATGGTCAGGAGCAGATCCTCCCTGTTTTCCTGGGGGGCGCCCTGTTTGTAAGGGGCGGTGCTTATTCACTGGGAGAGACCTGGGGTTGAGGTCGGGAGAACTGGCCTCTTGACAGCTCAGCCACTTAAGGCAGTCGTCTCAGCCCCTGGCTGCATGGATGGTGCCGGTTGAGCTGCTTAACAGGATCAGAAAGGGATGATTAGACAGAGATGTCTCTTGAAACTACCTGGAGGCCAGTGCTTGCCAGCAGTTAAGATGTTCCTCCAATAAAACCAGGAAGCTGCTAATGAAATGCTTAGTGCTAATGGAAGCTGGCGCTGGTCCTGCTGAGAGCTGCCAGCAGAGTTCTAAACGTGTGAGGGCTGGCCCTGACCCTCTGCTGCTTCAGCCCTGCAGCCAGCGGGTCAGTGGGCCAGACCAAGCCACGGCCAGTTCCTGTATAGTCTGCCTGGAACCACGCAATAGAAACGTCTCCACTGCTCTGCTCAGGGCAGAGGGAAGTAGCTGCAACAGGCCTGATGGCCGCAAAGCTGAAAATACCATGACCCTTTACAGAAAACGTTTGCTCCTTTAGGACTAAACAAAGGATAAATTCAAGAGTGCTTTTCAAAAGGAGGAAATAGTGGACATACACGGTTGCCTGAAATCTAGAGGATTCCACTCATGCCAACTAAAACATTTTACGCTGCATTTAAATTTGGTGCACAATTCAAATTTGTTCCATATGTTCTCTGACTAGAAACTTGTGTTGAGTCAACTGGAGAGTGTCTTTGCCTAAAGTCACGATGTCAAAATATTACTTTCTGCCCTAGCTGGTTTGGCTCAGTGGATAGAACGTCGGACTGCGGACTAAAGGGTCCCAGGTTTGATCTCAATCAAGGGCATATGCCCGAGCATGTCAAAATATTACTTTCTGCCCCTAGCTGGTTTGGCTCAGTGGATAGAACATCGGACTGCGGACTAAAGGGTCCCAGGTTTGATCTCAATCAAGGGCATATGCCCGAGTTGCAGGATCGATCCCCAGTAGGGGAAGTGCAGGAAGCAGCCAATCCATGGTTCTCTCTCATCATTGATGTTTCTCTCTCCCTCTCCGAAATCAATCAAAATATATTAATACAACAACAAAACCCCAAAATATTACTTCCTGCAAGCAAACCCCAAAATATTACTTCCTGTAATGTCCAAAACGACCAAACGCCAGGCTGTGCACGCAGCAGGCTCGGCTGGGTGGGGACTGGCGAGCGGGCTGAACTGCTGACCTCTCGGTCCCTCCCCCCCAGCTCCCATGGGTGCTGCGGCGCTGCGGTGCTGCAGCAGGAGGGGGCTGTGGGCCCCAGCCGGCCAGGGCACGGTGGAACTCTGGGTCTCTCGCAATCGGGGGTGTGGCCAACCTTCAAATCAGACCCTGACAGGAGGGAGGTGGGAGCCCCATTCCTTGCAGAATCGGCCGGCTGTTGGATAGCTTGCTGTCAGTGGCCTGTCAGCCAGGAATCCCATTCACCTGCACCCCTGACCCTGGCGATCAGGCAGGCAGAGGCAGTTAGGGGCGATCAGGCAGGCAGAGGTGTTAGGGGCAATCAGACAGGCAGGCAGGTGAGCGGTTAGGAGCCAGCGGTCCCAGATTGCGAGAGGAATATCAGACTGCCGGTCGAACATCCCCCAAGGGGTCCCTGATTGGAGAGGGTGCAGGCTGGGCTAAGGGAACCCCCCACCCCCGCACAAATTTTGTGCACCAGGCCACTAGTATTTATATAATGTTTCAGAAAAAGTTATGACTCAGCGCCCCCCCCGCCCACACACACACACAAATTTCGTGCACCAGGCCACTGGTATTTATATAATGTTTCAGAAAAAGTTATGACTCAGCAAAAAGGCAGTTCCAGTTCTGCATCTTTACCAGCACTTGATATTGTCAGTATTCCTTATTTTAGCCATTTTAATAGATGTGTAGTGAAATCTCATCATGGTTTTCATTCACGTTTCTCTAATGGAAAGTTGGATTATTTACCATCTGTGTATCTTCTTTGATGAAGTATCCAAATCTTTTGTTCATTTTTAATTTCTTTTGCCTTTTAAATTGTTTTTGTTCTTTTTCTAATATTTTTTGGTTCATGTTTACATTGGGTAGTTTTCTTACTGTTGAGCTTAGAACCTTTATGTACTTTGGGTACAAATTGGTTCTCCGTTACATGATTTGCAATATTTTCTCCTAGGTTGCAGCTTGTCTCTCCATTCACTTAACAGTGTTCTTCATAGAGCAACGATTTTTATTTGGGTGAAGTCCAGTTTATTACATTTTTTTTCTTACATGGATTTTGCTTTTTGGTGGCATGTCTAAGAAATCTTTGTTTAGCCTCAGTTCTTAAAGATTTTCTACTATATTTTCTTCTAAATGTTTTATAGTTTAACATGAAATTTAGATTTATAATCTCTTGAGTTAATTTTTTCAAAATGTGAGGGTTATGGTTTTTGTTTGGCGACACATGGATGGATGTCTGGTTGTTTCAGGGCCCTTTCTTGCAAAGACTATTCTTTTACCAATGAATTTCTTTTGTATGTTTGTCAAGAATCAATTAGCCATTTTAATATGGGTTTATTTCTGGACTTTGTATTCTCTTCCATTGGTCTATGCGTGTCTCCTTTTGTCAATAGCACATGGTCATGATTACTGTAGCTTTTTGTGTCTTAAAAATCTGGTAGTGTGATTCCTACAACTTTATTCTTGCAAAATTATTTTGGCTTTTCTATCAGTTTTGCCTTCCTATGTAAATTTTAGAATCAGTTTGTCTATACAAAAGCCCTGCTGGGATTTTCACTGGGATTGAATTAAATCTATAGGATAAGTTTGGGGAGAGGTCACATATTTATGATGGGGAATCTTCTAAACCATGAATATGACATGTCTCCATTTATTTCCTTTTTTTGTTTGTTTCTTTCTTTCACCAGCATTATGTAGTTTCAGCATACAGACTCTGCACAAGTTTTATTGGATTTAGAGCTAAGTAATTATTTTCTTGGAACTATTGTAAATGGTGTTGTTTTCCTAATTTTGGTTTCTACTTGTTCGTCGCTGGTATATGGACATACAGTTTATTTTTGTGTGTTGACGTTGTATCTTGTGATGCAATGAAAGCAGTACTTAGAGGGAGAGTTATAGCACTAGATGCTATGTGAAGGGGGGAAAAGTCTCAAATCAGTGACCCCAGCTTCCACTTAAGAAAAAGCAGAGCAAATAAAAGTATAAGCAGAAGAGGAGATATAACAAAGGTAGAGCAGAAGTCAGTGACATTGGAAAGGAAAAGGTAATAGAAAAAATGTAACCCAGAAGCTGTTCTTTGAGAAGCTCTAGAACAATCCATATACCTGTCCAGACTGAACAGGATTAAAAGAAATGACCAATGCCGAGAATGAGAGGTAAAACCACTAAAGGTTCTCCAAATATTATGAACAACTATGGCAATAATAAGATAAGAAAATGTACCATATCAATACATGAGGAAAACCATGTGATTAATAAATGCTGAAGGTACATTTGACAATTCACTAATTTATGATAAAAGCTCTAAGCAAATCATAATTTAAAGGGAATTTCCTCGGTTTGATAAAGCACATTTAGGGGAAAAAATCTCTACCAAACATGGTGAATGGATGCATTCCTCCCAACAAGTTTAATGCAAGGATGTCCACTGCATTGCTTCTGAACATTTTATAGGAGGTTCTAGCCAGTGCAGTAGAGCAAAAAGCAAAAGGCACTGTAAATGAAGAATCGCTTCTCAGCTTTTTGGCTAAGACCAAGTGTAAAACTGTTTTCAGAGATGACTTGTCGAAAATCTGATAGTGTCTACCAAAGGATTAATAAGTGAGTTTAGCATGGTTGCAGGATATAAGATAAATATACAAAAATTAATTGTATTTCTATATACTTACCTTGAACACTCAGAAATTAAGAAACAGTGCAATTTATAATATCCAGAATTATCAAAATCGTAGGGATATATTTACTAAAAGGTGTGAAAGATCTGTACAGTAACACCTATAAAATATTGCATCAACAGCAGGTTGAATAAAGTGGTTTATGAATTTTCAGAGAACTTCCTAGAGAAGTCCAAATAACCTGAGGATCAGTGAGATGGGCAAGGAAATTGGTGAGCTAATCCTCACAGCAGGATCCTCTAGACCATTGGTTCTCAACCTTCTGGCCCTTTAAATACAGTTCCTCATGTTGTGACCCAACCATAAAATTATTTTCGTTGCTACTTCATAACTGTAATGTTGCTACTGTTATGAATCGTAATGTAAATATCTGATATGCAGGATGGTCTTAGGCGACCCCTGTGAAAGGGTCGTTCGACCGCCAAAGGGGTCGCGACCCACAGGTTGAGAACCGCTGCTCTAGACTATTTATTCAGTTAATTAGGTTGGTTTATCATGTTGTGGGCAGCAAACTACCAGTTAGTAACCCTTGGCCTCCAACTGGCTGGAAATAGGATGAGGCCTGTCGATGACCGTCACTGTGCCGGAGGCCTACATTCTCTTAGTTTCAGAGTTGCTTCATCCTGCTCATCTTTCTGTTGTTACAGCTGAAGGTCTTCGAGTTACATAGCCGACTCCCTTCCACCTGCCTTCTTGGTGTTGTCAGTCAGTGATCTTTTTTAAAAAAGAAAAGAAGAAAGAATTGAACAGACGAAGGAACTAGGTTGAGCCATCAACTAGAGAACTGGATTGAGTCAGAAACTGAGATGCAAGCAGCTGAGCTAGATCTTAAGTGTCATCCACTTCCCTTCCATCTGATATGTCACCACTACCAGGCACCCCGACTGAAAGTCCCTCCTGGTTACTTTATCGTTCACATCAATGCCTGAGCTGGACCTAGTGGCCTCCAAACTGTGCACAATTGAGCAAGTTTCTTACTTTCGGAAAGTTAGTCGACTCACTTGTTAAAATGGGAAATGTAATAGCTTACTGATCTGTAGCAATGATTAAATATGGTGAGTTATGTTTGCACATTGTCTGACCATTGTTTGCAATAAAAATATCACTACTCTTTTAATTACCAGTATTATTATTAGGTACAGAATGTCACCCAAAGGACCTGTATGCAGGATGACAATGGTATGTTTGCAGTAATTTTAATGACTTTATTTTATTTTAGTTTTTGTTAAACCTCACCTGAAGATATTTTTTCCATTGATTTTTTAGAGAGAGTGAAAGGGAAGAGGAGAGGGGGAAAGAGACAGAGAGAGAGAGAGAAACACCTATGTGAGAGAGACACATTGATTGGTTGCTTCCCTCAGGCACCTGGACCAGGGCCTGGGATCAATCCTGCAGCCCAGGTATGTGTCCTTGACTGGGAATCCAACTGTTGATTCTCCAGTGCCCTGGCCAACACTCTTACCACTGAGTAACGACAGCCAGGGTTCAATGCCGATATTTTACTGAAAATTATATCCCCCCCACCCAGCCCCTGGTAACTACCATTCTACTCTCTGTGCCTATTAATCTGACTGCTCTAGAAACCTCGTGTATAGAAATAATACATTATTGTCTTTCTGGGACTGGCTTACTTCACATGGTGTACTGTCCTCTGGGCTCACCCATGTTGCAGCATGTGACAGGTCCCCTTGCTTTATAATGCCGAGTGCTAGCAACATCCCTCCGCATGTATGACCCACACTGTGCTTATCCATTCACCCGTCCATGGACTCTTGGGCTATTGTGAATTATGCTACTATAAGATGGGTATGCAAGGATGTGTTTGAGACACTGCATATATACTTAGAGGTGAATTTGGTCACATTGTAATTTTATGTGTAGTATTTTCAGGGACTTCCAGACCCATTCTTCAGTGGCTGCACCAACTTATGTCCTCACCCAAAATGCACAAGTGTTTCTATTCTCCACATCCTTGCTAACACTTACAATTTCCCTTTTTTGTTAATTGTGTTTTATTATTATTTGGACAGTAGCCATGACAATGGGTGTGAAAATACCAGGTGATGTTGACGGGAGAGCTGAGACACAGACAGAAGGCACTGGGCAGAACTTGTAGTTGTGTCACCTCACCCACGGGTTCTGCACCGGAGCTCCCGGGAACAGGGACACTCTCCTGGTTTCGGCCCATCCTGTCTCTCCAGTCACAAAGCTTCCCTCCCACGGGGCTCTACTGTGTGTTTCGGGTAACACGGCTCCCGTGTGTCCTGCAAGCCTCGTGCTCTGTGGTGTGTTGTCTTCCCTCACGCTGTTCCCTCGGGTCCCTCCTCCTAACTTCTGTCATGTCCCAATTCTGTCTGTCCTGAGTGGCTCTGAAGTGTGCTCCCCTGACACCAGACTGCCTCCTGCATGCCCCCCTACTGGGGATCGAGCACGAAACCCCGACATGTGCCCTAACTAGGATTCGCACCAGCGACCTCTTAGTGCAGGGGACGACACTCGACCCACTGAGCTCTGAGCTAGACCAGCCAAGGCCATTGGTTGCTTCTTATATGGGCCCTGACCAGAGATTGAACCTGAAACCTTGGCCTATGGGGATGACGCTCTAAAAACTGAGCTACCCGGCCAGGGCTGAACAAATATACTTATGTTTTTAAAATTGATTTTGAGAGAGAGGAAGGGAGAGGGAGAGAAAGAGAAAAACATCGATGTGAGAGAGCAACATTGATCAGTTGCCTCCCATATGGGCCCCGACCAGGGATTGAACCCAAAACCTGGGTGTGTGCCCTGAATGGGAATCAGACCCATGACCCTTCAGTGCACCAAATGATGTTCTAACCAACTTAGCCACACCAGCCAGGGCTGAACAAATACTTTAAATTTTAAATTACTCGGGTACTATTAAATGCTAGGGATATGATGGTGTACAAAAATGGTCCCAGTCCCTGTCCTCATCAAGCTTATGTTTCTGGTAAAACCTGCTAGTGACTAGTGACCTTATAAACAATGCGTATTGATACTTTAGAACCTGTTTTTTTTTTGAAAAATATATTTTTATTGATTTCAGAGAGGAAGGGAGAGAGAGAGAGTTAGAAACATCAATGCTGAGAGAGAAAATTTATTGACTGCCTCCTACATGCCCCACACTGGGGATGGAGCCTGCCCTGTCTGGAATCGAACCGTGACCTCCTTGTTCATAGGTTGATGCTCAACCACTGAGCCACACCAGCCAGGCTCCATTGATTTTTAGAGAGAAGAGTGGATGGGAGGGAGGGTTGGAGGGGGGGAGATAGAGGGAGAGAGAGAGGGAGAGAGAGAGAGAGAGAGAGAGAGAGAGAAACATTGATTGGTTGCCTTCCACACAGGCCCCCTGACCCTGGGCCAGGGATCGAACCTGCAACCCAGGTATGTGCCCTTGACTGGGAATTGAAGGGTCGTACACCTGAGATCCTTTGGTGCATGGGCTAATGCTCTACCCACTGAGCTCACTAGCCAGGGCTCTCTGGTAGTTTTTTTTTTTTATCTGAAAATGAGAGTGGACAGAGAAAAGGAACTGTCCAATCAATAAATATTCTGACTAATTATTATCCCCATAGTCTCACGTTTTTTGCAGTGTTAGATTTAATCATATGAAATTGCCAGTATTCGACTATTTGAAAAGATTCGTAATTGATCTATTGGAACAGCCATTACATATGGTTCAACCTAATTGTTGAATTTCTATTGGAATCATACGAATTATTTATGTGAGGGATAGCTGAAACCACGCAAAATTGTCTCAGATATAAAGGAAACATACATTTGGAAAATACAATATAAACATATAATCAATGCAATCTATTCTGGAAATGCATAGAATCCAGTCTAGTATTTCTTACTATATTATGCTGATTTTCTGTGTGTTTTTAAATATGTTTTTTAAAAATATTTTTTTATTAATTTTAGAGGGAGAGGAAAAGAGAGGGATAGAGAGAAACATCGATGAGAAAGAGACATTGATTGGCTGCCTCCTGAACGCCCCCACTGGGATCTAGCCCCCAACCTGGGCATGTGCCCTTTTAAAAATATATTTTTATTAATTTTAGAGGGAGAGGAAAAGAGAGGGATAAAGAGAAACATCGATGAGAAAGATACATTGATTGGCTGCCTCCTGAATGCCCCCACTGGGATCTAGACCCCAACCTGGGCATGTGCCCTGACCCGGAATCAAACTGAGGACCTCTTGGTTCATGTGTTGATGCTCAACCACCGAGTCACACTCAGACTTAATATGTTTTCATTGATTTTAGAGAGGAAGGGAGAGGGGGAGAGCGAGAGAAACATCGATGTGAGGGAGAAATATCAATCGGCTACCTGCTGCACACTCCCACCAGGGACTGAGCCTGCAGCCCGGGCATGTGTCATGACCCGGAATCAAACCAGTACGCTTGTGGTGCGTGAGATGATGCTCAACCATCTGAGCCACACCGGCCAGGGCTGTGCTGGTTTTCTGGGCCAGTGATGCGATAGGATTTGGTTCCTGTATTTCTTTAGTGTCTGGCAAAGGACAAGTCTGCTTGGCAACTTTGTTAGGATATTCCCTGTAATTTTTGACCAAAGTATTTGTTGCTATAGGAGAGGAGAACATACTATTAGCTGATATTTAGTGTGTGAGATAGATAATTCTTCAGGGTTGTCTGTCTTTTCCCTTGTTTTCCAGTGAGTTAAATCAAGGAGTTGAGAGGCCACACTTTCCCAATTTCTAGTTTTAGACCAATTCTGTTATTCCATCCTACATCAGAAGGGGGCAGGGGTAGGCTATTCTTTGTTGTTCGATAGCACTCTTTAAGTTTTCTTGCTTAAGGAAGGCGATATGTTCCATGAAATAAAATTCAACTTTTTGGTTTATTTCCATAACTTAGTCGTCTGGGCACACAGATTAGTCAGTGGGAGGAAAGATCATCCACAGAGAATGTTAGTAGCTGGAAAAAAAAGTGTCCTTGGCCCTAATATACCTTGTTCAGGTCTCAGCCACATTCAGAGCTTCCCTAGCAAACAGGCCCTGTCTCTGCTTTCGGACGCCTGCACCACACCAGCCTGGCTGCAGCTGAATGTCTGGGGTCTAGCACGTACGCAGGTAATATAATCTTTGAGTTCTCCACTCTGATGCAGAGGGACCAATAGCAGCATGCAGGCATCTTTCCACACACAGATTAGGGTTGATCTAGCCACCCCCTTTACCTGAGACACTTATTTAGAAGTGTTTGGTTTCTTTCTGGAGGAATCACAAACCAGTCTGTTATAAACCAGAGGTATGAATGTCTCTTTGCAAGAAAAGTTCCAAATAACTCTTATTTTACTTTTTCACCTCAAAACAACTCTTAGGTTTTAGACCCATGGGAACCAAGAATTCGAGAGGCATTGACTAAATCTAGAAAAATGTGGGCACGAGAATGGGCAAAGCAGATGCGGGGGGGCAAACATACTGGAAGAAATAGGATTTCCCCTTCCTCTCATACACTTCCTGAATCTAACCACAGAACTCTATTGCCTTCTCTATCACTTCTACAAAATTCCATAATTTAAAAAAAATACACTTACCAAAGCCCGGCCAGTGTGGCTTAGTGGTTAAGCATCAACCTATTAACCAGGAGGTCACGGTTCCATTCCAGGTCAAGGAACATGCCCAAGTTGCAGGCTCGATCCCCAGTGTGGGGTGTGCAGGAGGCAGCCAAACAATACTTCTCTCTCATCACTGATGTTTCTACCTTTCTCTCCCTCTCTGAAATCAATAAAAATATATTTTAAAAAATACACTTACCAGTGCTCGCTTCTGCAGCACATATACTAAAATTGGAACAATACAGAGAAGATTAGCATGGCCGCTGCACAAGGATGACCCGCAAATTTGTGAAGCGTTCCATATTTTCAGACCCAGAGAAATAGAAACATCGAACAGACTGTCAAACCTCAGAGGGAAGGCAGGGGAGGGTGAGGGGGGGGGGAGATTTCAACCAATGAACTCATATGCATATATACATAACTCAAGGACACAGTGAGTGGTGAAGGCTTGGAGGGAGGAAGGGTGGGGAGAGGGCAATGGGGGGGAAAGGAAAAAGGGGCAATACTTTCAACAATAAAGATTTATTAAAAATAATAAAAAATAAATACACTTATCATAATAAAGGCTATAGTTTCAGTGTTGTTGGTGCTCTTTAACATAATTTATTTTTATTGATTTCAGAGGAAGGGAGAGGAAGAGAGAGAAACATGTGCCCTGACTGGGAATTGAAATGTGACATCTTGGTTCATAGGTTGAAGCTCAACCACTGAGCCATGCTGGCCAGGCTAATTAACTTTGTTTTTTTAAGGATTTTTAATTGATATTTAGAGAGAGATGAAGGGAGAGGGAGAAAAAGAGAGAAACATCAATGTATGAATGAAACATGGATTAATCAGCTGCTTCCTGCACACCCCCTACTGGAGTTTGAGCCCCAAACCTGGGTATGTGCCCTTCACATGGCAACCTTATGGTGCATGGGCTGATGCCCAACCAACTGAGCCACACTGAGATCATTAACGCTTTTTCCAATTCATAATTAACTTTTGACATGGGTTCACAATCTGGGTCATTTTACTTCTATGGCTGTCACCTTAGACTGTAAAAACCTAGAGTTTTGTATTAGAATTTATTTGGTACTGTCTACTTTTAGAGCAGAGAACTGGTGTTAAATCTTAGGATGCATGAAAATCCCACATTTTTTTCCTACACGCAATTCTATTTCTTAGAGTAATAGGACTCTCGCAAAATGGGAGTTGAGGTGTCTTGTATCCAGTGTGCTTTGGTGTTCTGTATTATTGTGTTTTCTTTTTTTTTCTAGAGAAAGAGATGGTTCATCAATTTCCAGGAGATTAAAAGTTATGAAAATAATTTCTGAACAATCAGATTGTTTGGAAGGCAGAGAATGAAAAGAAATTGGATTGGGTGATTCCTGAAACTTATTCGGTATTTCTAGTTATAAAGTTTAGCCTGCCTAGTTCTCATATAATTTTTTTAATTTAAATTCTTTATTGTTTAAAGTATTACATGAGTCTCCTTCCCCCCCCA